>NW_015388480.1:0-41173 GCF_001527695.2 Protobothrops mucrosquamatus
GGTTTTACTACAAAGCAGCCTGTTATTTCTCTATCAAACCTTGTCAAGAGTGCCAAGTGTCTGTCATCCAATTCAAGGGATTAAGTCTTCTTTTATAGTGTGATACTTGTACCAATTTATAAAAATACAGATATAGTTTCTTAGCACTGATCACTGTCTATACTTTGGACTGGATTCATGCCGCAAAAGTTGAATATGACAGCTGGCAGGAAGCTGAGGGGAAAATACATCCCCTTTTCAGTCACCACATTTTAGTTGCCATAGTGATTAATCCTCAGTTCAATGGGTATCTTTGTATATTTCTTTTCAGTGAAACGTTAAGTAAACTTAAGTTGAAAACAAGCAATTGACAGAAAAAAGCATCTATATAATCCGGGGGCAGAGTATACATTTTGTGATGGTGCATTAAAACAACAAATTAACTATAATGTACAATGTAATGATATGATTTCTCTGTTCGTATCATATTATATTGGGCAAAGTAATTTTTTTCCCCTTTCTTTTTAACCAAGACTTTCTCTGTTTGGTATATGCTCATGTTTGGGAACCTAAATATAGGGTTACCAGATTTCAGCTCCAAAAATCTGGGTAAGATACAGCTTTTCTCTTTGCTGCCATCTACTGCTTTTCCAGATTTCTGGAGTCCCAATCTGGTAGCTACCAAGCAAGGCAAATCTATAACTCCTTATAATTTTGAATTATGTTACAGACTTTATAATTTTGAATTATGTTACAGACTCTGCATCCTTATGTATGATTTTTAATTTATTTATGTGAAGCAAGGTATGTCAGAATATCAACTCTCATCTGCAGGAGCCTCCTAATTGGAAAATGAGAATAATATATCCTTTTTTTAGAGAAAGGGACTAATGGCAGGTGCTTTTGAACTTGTAGAAATGAAGTGCTGCTTCTCATTCTGAATGTAAAACTAAGCATCCAAAAGCATGAATCCTGTTTCTCTCTTGAATGGCAAGTTCTTCTCCAGTCAGGAAATGTCAATATGGCAATGATCAATCTAGGTGTCCATTTCTAACCATGTTAATATCAAATCGCCATCATTTTGCCTCTTGTCCCTCCTCTGTAATGCAGCCCTCTACTAGGCCCTGAACAGCCTTTCTTTAGCCCTCAGACCCACTTCCTGAAAATATCACTTTGGACACTGAAAATCTGCCCTTCTACCTGTACAGTGAAAATAGATACCAGAAATTAATTCAGTTTTCTACTACTAGTCATTTTAATTTCCCTAGTGTTCACCACTCTAGATAGATATTTTAAAATTATTAGCAATATGAATCTCTATAGCAGTGGTGGCGAACCTATGGCACGCGTGCCAGAGGTGGCACTTGGAGCCCTCTCTGTGGGCACACGTGCCGTTGCCCCAGCCTCGCCTCCCCCCATGACCCCCTCCTCACCAGCAGCCCCCCTGGAGGAGAGTCACCCCTGAGCGTGGCCCACGTGGAGCAGCACAGCCAAGGACTTGGCAGCCAGGCAGCGTGGACAAGACTCTGCCCTCAAGCCCCATCGCGTACAATTGATGCTGCGGGGCGCAGGCAGAGGCCGTGGCCGCCATGTCGCTGCTGGGCTGCCTGGGCGATCTGCGGCAGGCCCTGGAGGCAGTGAGTGGCCCTGCGGACAGGCAGGGCAGGGGACGGGGTGGGTGCGGAGTGGGGGTGGGGCAGAGGGTGGAGTGGGGCGGGGCCAGTTTTTGGGCACTCGGTCTTTAAAAGGTTCGCCATCACTGCTCTATAGCTTTGTATTCTTTGTTATTTTGCACTTCTTTAGTGCAAATCCGGGAATCACATTTGGTCATTTCCTTAAGTAGCCTTCTTTTCTCAATTAGTTCTCCCCAATATTGCTGGTTAGCTATGCTTGTGAATCTCTTAGCCTTGATAAAACTTTCCTGACCTATGGCATTCTTTTTATCAAAGTATAAAATAAATAAATAAATTGCAGTCTTCAAGAAAGAAATAACCTCCCTTTCTCAAATTCCCTCATACATGTCTCCATCATTTTTAAAAAGTATTATTTTAACTCAAATATGACTGTACTAAGCTCCTGTGGCAATGTTAAATATAAATGAAATCTTATAGGGCAGTGCTTATCTTTCTTATCATTTAACTAACACACTACATTCTGGGCATTGCTTGGTATTCAGTCTACCATTGCTTCCCTTATGGTGGGTTTCATGACTAGGATATAGTCACTTAAAACCTCTTAACAATTAAACCACTCTGTAATGGTAGTTTCTGTGATGTTAATTAAAATTGCATATCACTACAATCATTTCCCCTCTGGATGCCTCCCTCATTGCCATATCCATTTCAAAATCACTCATTTTCACCAAGGAGGTAAACAATGCATCAACAAGTAAACAGAGGACTTGAAAATTAGCCTTCCAACTAAAGATATAGAATTAAAGATTGCAAAGATTATTGGGTTTGCTAAAGTAGGAGGCAAAGATGGTAAATAAAATCACTAAGCAATTTTTTTCCACCAAGATTGAGGTTTCATTTCCAGTTAAGAACTCCCACTCAATAAATATAGAAAAACAGAAAGCATGAGGCATGAATCTCCTTCCATAAATGGAAATGAGTAGGAGACGGATATCCCTTTAACAAAACACCAATCACTGTGATTCTGCAAGCTGCTTCTCATCTAGGTCCAACATGATTATAGCCTCATAAACAAGAACCACCAGCATGAAACAACAATTACAAAATGCTACATCACAGATTCAAATATTTCCCATACCAGTGAAGTGAGTGAACTAGAATACAAGGGATGACAGAAAAGTAGGAATCAACACAAAGGGAAATTCTTAAGGCTACAATAAGGATTGTGGAGCCAGAAAAGCATGTGTGGCTATAAACCCCCAAAAAGAGGCTTCTTGCTTCCTCTGCTTTGTTAGCTTTTGCAAATCTACATGTATTCTACAGTTTTTGATTATTCTCTATTAGATATTACTATATTTTATATTTTTTATATATTTTATATATTTTTATCTATCCAAATTTGAGTCAAGCCACTCAACATCACCATACTGCAACTCTACGCCCCAACTGTAGACTCAAATGATGATGAATTTGAACTTTTTTTACAGTGAGTTTCAATCTCTATGACATTATAGTGTTGATAATGCGGCAATTACCAATAAAGCCAGTAGACAAACTCTATATAAAGTCAGAGTGAGACATGAAAGACATGACAAATGAAGAAGACAGAAGAAACGGGGTTTTGAAGGAAAGGACTGTAAGCTGTAGACCAGGCATGTCAAACTGCCAGCCCATGGGCCGGATGCGTCATGCCAAAACTGTGCCCACCCCATTGCCGGCAACGGGGAAAAAGTCCCGATACCTCGCGCGACGTCACGTGATGTCACGAGTTTGACATGCCTGCTGTAGACTAAGGAACCAAATATAACAGGCTTGTCAAGTTTATGCAATAGGACAACTAATACAAATTTAAGAATCACATATGACATTTATCCAAAAACCAAAAAAAAAAGACTTCTGCTGTAACCGTAATCTTTTAACTCACAAGTCCTAAAGTTGTTCTTATGAGGAAGAGCTGGAGAGAAGGGGAAATTACAGAAATAAATGTATCAATTTAAGCTTCTGATTTAACATATGAAATAAACATGAGGAGGGTGTTTGCATACTATGGTTCTTTTTTGGTTGCTGTTGTTTTTAAAAACTACAGCAAAAGGATATATGCCACATCCTTGGCATACCTTACATATCCAGTAGGTATTTCTCAGTGAAACTTCTATAATAATTTTCTCACTCCCTTGGTATAGAAATAGCAACATTCACTTTGTTAAGAGTGTGCTGTAGGCACCATCTTCCAGTAACTCTGCCCTTGATCACTCACGGTGGTCAACAATGAAAAGCCATGTTTAAAAAGGAAAATATTGGGTTTAAACAACAATATTGTTTAAACAACAATAGCAAGAGAAACACACTTCTCAGTTCCTGCTCTTTACCTTGGCTCTGCATATTGCTATGTTTGCTGGGAGCTGGGAAAATTGTTGTAGTTCAAAAACATCTCGGACTGCCCAATGACTCATTTTATTTTCAGCTTTGCTTGGGCCAACCACATCTTGGTTTGAATGAACATATGGAACTTCAGCGACATTATCTGATAATTGAAACAGAATACAGAAATTGTTGGTTTAAGATTGCAGTATGATTGACTTATAGATGGATGTTCAATAAAAAAAAATTAAAATCCCAAGGTTAATATTCATTACTATTGATTCAGAAATTCTAAAGATCCTAGATAGCTGTACATTTTAATCTCTAATTTGAAATATTTAGCAATTTGAAAGAATATAAATTTTTATCTTTCATTAGTAAAGAAAAAGGCTTTATTTGCCTTGTAGTGAGCTTAACTTATAATGATCTCACAGATATGACTACGTTGTTGTTACGGGACAATACAGAAGTGTCTTCTTTCAAGTGTTTTGTTTTTTAATTTACCACTCTAGTCCTTAGCCCAGGGATTTCTGGGTGGTGTCTCCAACTTTGTCCAACTTGCTTAGCTTTTCTGAAAGTGAACTAGATAATGCCATCTGATCCAACATAAATTATAATCATTACAAAATATTACATTCTAATTGTTATTAATGAGGCTGATGCATAACACAGTAAAATTACAAGATTACTGAAAACATTTAAACATTCATATAACACTCAATTTTAACTTAGCCAGAACCAATTAAAATTATTTCTGCTTCAGCATCAACAATTATAGAAAAGAACAACACATTCTATGCAATCCACAAACACCAACACCAATCTATATTCAGATTAAACATTTTAGAAGTTATTATTAATTACATTTATTAACCACTGAATCTGTAGGGACTCTTGGCAATTTACAACAAAAGAAACATTACAGAATAAAGATTATACGGTATTAACACAACCAGTCTACAAGAAAACTAAAGCAGAATGAAGACGCAAACAACCTCCCTGAAGAGCTTAATTTTGACCAGTTGCTCAAAGAGAGTCTGGGTGGCAGCCAATCAAATGCTAGTGAGACGCCATTCCAAGGAATTTGATGGAAAATGTTCTACCGGCTTTTGCTATTGGTTTAGCACAGTGTTTCTCAACCTTGACAATTTTAAGGTATGTGGACTTCAACTCCCAGAATTCCACAGCCAGCAATGCTGGCTGTGGAATTCTGGGAGTTGAAGTCCACATGCCTTAAAATTGTCAAGGTTGAGAAACACTGGTAGCAGAAGTTATGCCAGGCCACATACAATTAGTTCATAAGACCAACACCTAATATGTTTTGCTGACTGTGTATAGAAGGTTTAATGCAGGACCTCATGAATGCAGCATATAAATATTTACAATAAATATGTTATGTTTAATTGTTGCAAATTCCTAAATGATCTCCTCCAGTAGCTTCTTGTGAAACAAGATTTGTTATCAGTGACCAATGGTTCAACATGGCCTTCTGAATCCCTGCTCTCTGAAGAATGGAATCATGCAAAGCTGACCTCTCCTAAGCAACACAAGACACTGTGTTGATGACATTGGGCATCTTAGATTTTAAGCAATATAACAGAGGTGTAATCCCTGATTAGGAAGAATTTATCATCTCAAGGAGAAAGTCTAAGGAAGAACTGAAGATGATAACAAATCGACAACAGAAAAGAAGAAAATGGTAATTTTCTAGAAAAAAAAATGCTTTGTGAAATAAATATAATTACCAAAAAGTCCATCCAGTGATCCTACTTTTTGTCCTTGGCCTGAGGGCGACTCTTTGCTTACAGAAGACTGCCATTTGCTAGAATTACTGTGTGTTCTCAATGCCATAGAAGGATAATTGAGATATGGTGAGAATCTGGACATAATTTGAATGCCACTCCTATTGACCTTCAGCGTTGGGTTTTTTTTACTAGCCTTAACCGTCTTAACTGGAAAATGTTCTTCTTCTGATGAATATTCCTCTATAATCTGAGAATCAGCATTGCTTTCTTTCCTACTTGGACTGCTTCTATGAACAACAGTTTTAGAAGACTTATTTCTTTCCTTGCTCTGGAATCGTTTCTGTTTCGCAGTACTGGTTAATTTCTGCTTTCCTGAAAGGGACATCTCAATATCTTCCGATTCGTCGCTAATATCACTTACTTCTTTCCTAGTTGTTATCTTTCGGATGTTCTCAAATGGTTTTATTTTACTGAAAGGCAGAACACTCGCATAACTCTCCTCTGAAGTCAAATGTTTTTGCAATGGTGTAAGCAAATGCATTTTTTCTGCAGCTAAAAGATCACAGTTTCTGTCTTTCTCTTGAAATCTTTTAATAGATTCCTGACCATTAGGAAATTGGGTAGGAGAGACAGTATCACTTTCACATGAGCTGTCTTCAATGTCCATAACTATTCCACCTTTATTTGAGTTGTACATGTTTTTACATCGATCCTTTTCTTCCTCAGAGCATGGTAAAACAGGATAAGCCCTAGTTGCTATTTCACCATGTTTCTCTTGTCTCTCCATACTCATTTTTGACTGCAAGGTTTTCTTACATCCTGAAATGTACCTGCCCTCAGTTTTCACAGAACCGTCAATCTGGGCCTTTCCTTTGGATTGCCCTCTCATAAATCTGTGGTCCGCATTTTCATCAATAGACATCCCGATGCATCCGCCATCCTCAGCTGTTCTAGTTTTCTTTTCTAGAAGTTTAGGAAATCCACACTGCAGTAAACTGAGTTGTCCCTCTGCAACTATGGCATGTTTTGCTTTGTAATTTCTCTTTCTTATTGCTTGGACCTTAGAATTTTTCTCATGCTCCTCATCACTGAAATCACTGTAAGACTCAAGTCCTTCCTTTTCTAGTGGTTTTGTATCTTGATCTTCATAATCGCACTCTGTCTCCTGTATAAAAGAAGCCATTAATTGAAAGCATTTCATTAAATATCACTCTTAATAATCAGCACTTAAAAACTACATTGCTGTCATAAAACTAATTGTCAATGTTTAAAAGCCATTATCATGAATTTAACATACGGTGAGATATACATTGACTATCAGCTCTTGGGTTGGTTTTGCAGATCAGCGATGAAGAGGAGTTATTTTTCTAATTTCTCTTTTCACATGGAGCTCCCTGAAAAAATGACTTCAAGAGTTGGGAGATACAGTGAAATATGTTAGCAGTTTCACAGGGAGATGGAGAGAAAAGCGACAGTATCAAAAACAGACTTCTATTATTCTCTTTGGCTGGATGTCATGTGTTCACTGGGTATGTCTGCATTCAGCCTGCACTTATATTAAGCAGGCATGGACTGTGGTGGGAAAAAAAATCCTTAGAAACTATTCAAATTCTTGGGATGACTATGTAACAACAAAAAAGCTACCTATTATTTACTTACTAAGGAGCAAATCTTCATCATAGCTTCTACTGTCTAATCTTTACAGATTTTTTTTTCTTTTGTGCAAAACAATTATCCAAATCAAAGATATATAGAGGCATTTCTAGCTCAATAAGAAAACAAATCCTATTCCATTCAACCGGTGTTGTAAGTAATATATACAGTATTAGAAGTTTAGTTTAGTTTAATTAATTTTAAGGAAATACATTGCAGAAATTTGTGGAATACGGTATATGGTATAAACATTTAAATGCACCCATTTGGCTAATCTCTACATTCACTATATTATGATATATTTTGATACTATATATATTTATCATACCTTGTTTATCAGCTGTACTAGACTTCATTTTAGAATGAAGCCTTGGAATGTAACAAAATATAAATAATTCCCTTGATTCCAAATATAAATATAAACTCTAAAGTCAAGGGAATTACTTCAGATAAACTTTGCAAATGGTACAGCTCTTGAAAGTTATTATTTTCTAATAGGAATCCTGTATCAGACCCTCTATATTTCATGGAACTACGTGTGCAACTTGCTGCCAACGTATTATTATGAATTCTCAGTTCTATTACTAGACTGAATATTCTGCATTCTGAATTTTAGTAGTGGGTGAAAATGTTCTACTCTTGAACTGAAGACAATAATGATATTAAGACAGTAAAAGACAAAAAAAACCCAAATGTACAGTTTATTACACTAGCTCTATAGTTACATCATAAGCTTCACCCCTTATTATTTAATTTTTAAGAACCATCTTCATTGGCTGTACGTTATTCAATGTTTTAGAATATAATAGAGCTGGAAGGGACCTTGGAGGTCTTCTAGTCCAGCCCCCTGCTCAAGCAGGAGGACCTATGCTATCTCAGACAGGTGATTGTCCAGTCTCTTTTTAAAAACGTCCAGCGATGGAGCGCCCGTGATTTCTGGGGGTTAGCTGTTCCACTGGTTGACTGTTATGAGTACCACTGAAGCTGTGCTCAGCAGTGCCATATAACCCTAATCATATCTATTCAGCTCTATCTTTTCATGAACCAGATTCAAGACCCGTCAAATGAACTAGAAAATAAACTTTGTATATTATAATGCAATATAAAAGCATTGAACTCAGAATATCAATGTCCTCACATTCCTAATACGTCTTTCTAATTCTTCCTGTTTTCTTCAGATTTGTAGAAGGAAATATTATAAATCACATTTACAAAAACATCATACAACATGTTTCATGATATTATTTAGTATTTCTACCTCACGAGGCCGGGATCCCTCTTTCAACCACGTAGCAGCTGTCATGACACCAGCTTCTACTTGGCCTTCTCTCTAAAAAAAGAGCCAAACACTTTTAAATAAGTCATTCCCTGAGTTGGTCTACAAATTCTACCTATGTCACTAAATTGTATATTAACAGTATAAACATTCTGACTTCTGTTTCCTATGTAAGAAATCTGACTTCAATCTGTGCTCAAGGAATGGGAATAGGGAATATCAATTGGCACATTGACTAAGGTCTGAAAAGACCATCAAAGTAAGGGAGCTTCCTAAGTTTTCTAATTTCAATGTCTGATGCAAGAATAAATTCCCATAGCCCTAAGGATTATAACCCACTCAAAATAGAAATTTGGCAGAAAAAAAAATTCAAGGCATATGTAATACAATGTCCCAGAAGGGAGGCTGATTGAGTGAGTGGCTGACATCTTGAGTAAGAAAATAAATAATAAAGATGAAGATAAAGGAAAGAATTATGTGGTCACATTTCCCGGTAGGGTAAATATGTACATAGTTAAAATTAAATGAATGGGGGGAAATGCTATTGTAATAAAGTGGACTATTTTCATGCAATGAGAATTTGTGATTTTATCATAGTGAACATTCTTTTGAATTTTCTAATGAGTATTATTCAACAACATAAAAAATAATAGGGTGGATAAATCAAAATATTCAGAAAGCCCAAATAAAAGCACAGCACCTCTAGAATCTCTTTTGTAAGACAGGATCCATGGTCTTGAAGCCTGAAAAGATTACGAATCCCAAAAAGTTCTCCTTGATGCTCTCTGGATCCTTGAACTGCCTTGAAATATCGCTTGGCATTTTTACTTCCAATCGCTACACAATGCAATTGCTAAAACAGAGCAACATACACATTTCAAAAGCACACGCCAACAACGTAGCAGAATTTCCAAATATGCACAGTACCAAAATAGGTTTATTGAAAGCAAGCAGAATGTCCAACAAGGAAATAATATATTTTTATTTTCCCCAACGGATGCTATTATTGTTCTATCACATTAACATACAGCACAGGATCGGCATGATCTTTCCTATTATTTTGTATAACATAAGAAATTAAGAAATCTATTAAAAACCTGTTACAAAGACATACTGTTCAGTGCATCATTATCATCATCATCATCATCACCATCGTCATCCCTGCAATATTTTATTAGCTAGAATAGCAAATGATATTAACATACTAAAGCTCACCTGCTTACTATCAAGTAAGTATTATTTAAGCTAGGTCACAGAAAGGTCATGAAATTGGTCACAATGTACTATCATCCAGGTTTTCCTTTGTCCGGAGCAATTCCTTCTAATCTCTCAGGCTCTGATCTAAGGTGGTCTGTGGGAGGAATGGCTTTGTAAAGGGAGCAGGTGAAGCAGGTGAATCGTACATTGCCTGCCTCTGATATAAGACGGCAAAGACAGCGTCCCTATCCGTACATTTTACTGAAATCCAACATCAGCCATTACATCTAAAATATACTGCATAAATATAGAAATATTTAGATTGGCCGTCGGCAAAAATGTATGTAAGATAGCATAATCTTATCCAGTAAAATGTATAACCATGACACAACTTTAAATCTCCCGAATTATTTTCCCTCCACCATGTAAAGTGGGAGCACTGAGGATTACTTAAAAGCTTTATATTTCACAAATTCAGATATTGTGTAGATTCTAGACCAGTGATGGCGAACCTTTTAGAGACTGAGTGCCCAAACTGCAACCCAAAACCCACTTATGCATCGTCGAGTGCCGGGTGGGTGTGGCCCATTGGGTGGGCGTGGCCCATTGGGTGGGTGTGGCTGCAGTGGTAACGGCGGACTGGGTGTAACTAAAAAGTTCAATCAATCAATTCCAACTTTGCGAGATCTTTTTCTTTCCCGCGAGAAGTTGAAATTGACTGATTGAACCTTTTTTTTTTGCGCACGGCGGCGGAGGCCTAAAGTGAAAAGGTTTTATAAAACCCAGCTGAAGGCCTAGGACTGGGGCGATGGCACGCGTGCCCACAGAGAGAGCTCTGAGTGCCGCCTCTGGCACCCGTGCCATAGGTTCGCCACCACTGTTCTAAACATATGAACTTCTATGACTGTGATCTTTTTTCCCAGTCCTGAACCCTAGTGAGCACAATAGCACTCATGTCTATGGTTAGTATAGTAGGGTTAGTATTCTGCAGTTTTCTTTGCTGTGGTCTGTGCTGGAAACTACCCCTAACAGCCTGTTGCCCTCCAGCTGTGATGGATTATACTACTTGGAGATGATCAGAGTTGAAATCCAGCATAGCTGGAGGATATCAGAAGTCTGATTTAGAAGGATCAAAATTCAGACTGCCTGAATGTTTCACGTTTATGGTTGAGGCATGACATTTTAGGATGTCACCTGAGGAGCAAAAAAGGAACTGGAAGACAGAATAAGAGAAAGAAGGGACAGATACCCTTAAATCCTTAATAGTTAACAGTAAATATCCTAGATGAGAGATGTCAGCAGTGAGATCAAGTAATCCCTACCTGCACTTTACAGGAATATTTTAGAAGAAGAAAAATAACTTCTTCCTTTCCCTTTTATTCTACAGATAAATGAAACACTCAGGATGTGCATTGACTGAGCACTATAAAGCACAGCAGGAAAAAAAGTCTCTTGGAGACATGGCAAAAAAGCATCCTTTCCACTTTCTCTTTCCTGCAATTATAAATTGAATAGCCAGCAGGGATATACTTCAAGATCTGACAGCACAAGAGGCAATCTGTCAAGGTGCATATTGTAATTCTATATAAGTCAAATGCGTAGACCACATTTGACAACCAGATTCAGAACTTGGGATTTCTTTCTTCCTCCTCTGTTGTACTCTAAATCCTTGATGGCTTCATAAATCGCTTTTGCATCTGAAAAGCAGTTTGATTATTATTAGACAATATTTAGATTGAAAATGGACAACTTTTCTTTGCCCATTGGCTGCCTTTAGAGACCTTGCACCTTTTTCCTGGCTTTGCAAGATGGGGGATCAAGAGAAAATACATCTGAGCTAAGAAGGCATTACAGATGCGGATATACAAGTAGTCCCCGACTTATGACCATAATCTAGCCCAGAATTTATGGTGCCAAGTGAGAAATTTATTAAGTGAGTTTTGCCCTATTTGTTAAGTGAATCACTGCAGTTGTTAAATTAGTAACACAGATGTTAAGTGAATCTGGCTTCCCCACTGACTTTGGTTGTCAGGTCGCAAAAGATGATCACGTGACTATAACCTTCATAAGTATGAGTCAGCTGCCAAGCATCCCAATTTTCATCACATGACCACAGGGATGCTGCAATGGTTGTTAAGTTTGAAAAACGGTTATTAAGTCACTTTTTTCTGTGCCGTTGTAACTTTGAACAGTCACTAAATGAACTGTTGTAAGTCGAGGACTACCTGTAATATGGTGACATCGGGAAGACTATTAAATTTCTTAAATTCATGCCAAAGTCATGCCATTCTTCACCAGTGGCTGGAAAGAGATTCAGGATTAAGAGACTTTGTGTTTTCAGAACTAGGCTAGAAGAAGGAGCAGAAAGAGATGGGGTAGCCATCATTCTTTGTCCTAAGTGCCAATATCTCTCCTTGACTAATGCATTCACAATCTGCAACATGCCACCTAAGAGTGCCTTTAAAACTACAGACCTCAGAGCCTGAACATTCCCTGAGTTTTGTGATTTTTGTCCGCTGAAGAATTGTTGAGACTTAAAAGTTTCTATAACTTCTTGTGCCACTTTGGCTGTCCCAACAAATATGTTGTGATTGTGGGTATAGTAATACAATAAAATTTGATTTTTTTCATTAAAATGCATTTGGGTCAATGGCAGAGTTCCTTTTCCTTAATAATATACAGTGCAGGAATGCTTAATTTTATGAATCAAAATTAAATTAATCCGAAAGCTATAAAACCAAGCTAAAGATTACTGAGTTGTATTTGACTGAATTCCCCTCCCCCACAAATGGGCCAAGTCATAGCAGTGTATTAAGAAACCAACATGACTGCAAATATAATGAAAAGTTTTACCTGTTTGTAAATCTGTCGTAAGTACATCATCTCTTCCACAGTCCCCAAAGAAATTAGCCGAAATACTTTCACATCCCTACGCTGGCCAATTCTGTACGCTCTGCAAAATCATTATTTTCAAGATCAAAATAAAGATGAACCTCCCAACCATAGAAAGAAAACTTTAAAAAAAAAACAAATTAACATATTAGAATGTACCTGTCAATGGCTTGAAGATCATTAGCTGGATTCCACGTTGGATCAAACAGTATGACAATATTAGCACCAACAAAATTAAGACCCAATCCACCAGCCCTTTATAATAAGGAAAAGAAATGTAAAGGGTAAGGAACAAATAAAGGAGTGCAAAACAATTTATACCATATACTGGTAGTAGTCCTGCTTTAATTTTTTTTCTCTTTACAAATTAGTGACAATTTCTCAATTATCAGCAATTAAGGCTACAAAACAAAAACAAAAATAAAAATACAATGTAGATCTTCATTATAGACAAACTCAGCAGTTCCATAGTCAGTCAAGATTTTCCCAAAACCATTTGAGTGTGCTAGAAGTGATGCCTAATCACTTCCATAATTCACGTCCTGATGGGAAAACTGCAGCCATTTTTACAGCAGCATAATAACGTTAAAATATGGAACTTATCCAACAACATAAAGTTTGCATTCTTCGCCAACTTACATGGAGAAAAATTAACATTTATGTTGAATATATTACTCTATTTTTTTAAAAAAGTATTTTACCACATAGTTAACCTACATTCTTTTATTTGATACCAGGAGAGCCATGTTCATTTTGGTTACCAATAAAAACTTAAGAAATAAAGTTATCTAAATGTTATTAATCTTCAAGTTTTCATACAATGCTTCCTTTCCATCATTTTTAAATTAGGCAAAAATAGACCACATAAATAATTATGGTGCATTATAGTTTTATATTAAACTACACATATAAACAATTATGGTGCATTATAAATTTTCATTAAACTACTTAGCAAGGTATCAGAATAGGTGGAAGTAATGCACTTTAAGGAAAACTGGCATTTTCATCACCTGTTTCATAGTATCTCCTTGACTTTTTTAATATATACATACACTCCACAGGTATCTCTGCAACTAAGTGTATTCCATGCTGACAAGTCTTACTGACATATTTAGATAACTTACAATCTTTAGTGCAGAGACTGAGAATCAAATTGCATGACATGACCGTGTGATAGGTTTTCCTTTTTTAAAATCAGAACAGTATACTTAGTATTATTTCTTTACAAATGTTTTGAAGCAATACAATTTCTGAATGAATCTAGAAGAATATATCTAAAATAGTTTATAAAAACTTTAACACATGACAGTGTTTTTCTTCTTTGGCCCATAGGTACAATAACTTTTAGCTGAATAATCTTGTTGTGCCTTAATGGGAAAAAAGGATTACTCTTCTTACTAAAGGTTTCCTCTCATCATTTCATGCTCTCAAAAAAGTACTATCAGAATTATAAATAGATATCAGCAAAAATCTCTAAGACTATTGAATCACTGATGGACTTTGTATGAGCTTTTGCAAAAAATAGTGGTTACTTTTCCTGATAAAATACATTATGTAGCTATGTTCTAAATTCTGTAAGCTACTAGGTATTTGGCTTAGGAAACGAAAACTAAACTAAACTGAACTCAAAAGCAATTTGATTATTTATATGTGTTGCTTTTCTTGAAGCTAAAATGTCTGTCCTTTGAAGCAGAGAGTAAACTGGAGCTACAGATGTAGTTGGTTTCACACACATAAACCTTGCCGAAAACTAATCAGCATTAGAACTACAGATCACAGAAAAACAGGGTACAGAGCAGAGGTGTCAAACTGCCAGCCCACAGGCGGGTTGCATCATACAGAGGCCACACCCACCCCAGCTCCGGCAATGCAAAAAAAGTTGCGATACATTGCAACACATTACATGACACAGCGAGTTTGACACCCATGGTATAGAGGGAGGACAAGACCTGTAGTAGAAGAGAAAAAGGCTTATGGAGACTGATTATTTATCATACTACAGAAGCATATGCTACACTACAACTTTCAGTATCCCTCATAACTAAGCATCAGGCTAGAACTGTTAGTATACTGTATGTAATTCAGCAGCTTCTAGTACAGGGGTGTCAAACTCACCATGTCACATGACATGTTACAACGTATCACGACTTTTTCCCCATTGCCGGAGCTGGGGTGGATGCAGTTTCAGCATGACGTATCCGGCCCATGGGCCGACAGTTTGACACCCCTGTTCTAGTAGATGCAGGTTCTTTACGTTTAGCTTTTATTTGATATAGAGTAGTTTAAGAAAACTGATGCTCCATATGTTCTGGGTGTGCTATCACAGAAATGTAAATTAGGAATTATATTGCAAGAGATGTACTGTATTATGCACTAAAAGCAGCTAATTGCCCTACATTACAATAGTAGTATCTATAGTTTGTATTAATTCTTTGAATTTGGGCATCTACCTAGTTGTCTATTGGCTTCATTCAAATGGCCTAAGATAACATATTTCAAAAATTGTGCATAAATTATCTTGATTCTAATTTGTATATCTGTCTATTGGCTCCATTCAAGCACAGTTTAAGAAAACATCTTTCAAAATTTATGCATAGTTATTTTGATTCTAAAGCCAATATAAAACTCTTATTTAGTTAACAATATTCATCACTGTTTTCAGATATCAGATTAAACCCAGGAGGGGAGAAGAGTAAAGAAAAATGGTAATACGTAAGAACATGATTCATTTTTAACTTCTGCCCTCAGAGTTTTGAGTGATGAAGTCTACTTCCCAGTTTTATAATAGCCAATAGAAATGTTATTGCTTCTTCCCAAGGAGATGACAAATGCAAGCTCAATCAAGAGTGCAATAAATTTGCAATACATTTCTATCTAGACAGAAGCAGACATGGCATGCTTACATTGTAGAAACCAGGCAAATGTTAACTTCTTCCATGCTGTTGAACTCTTTTACTATTTTGATCCTGTCCTCTGCCTTTGTATGGCCATCGAGTCTTCTGTAATCTAGCCCAGATGCCATGCAATACTGTTCCAGAACATCAAGTAACTAATGGAAAAAGCAGTAATTGAACAGTTTAAAAAACAACTACCAGGCAAATCAAGTTCCTAATAGCCCATTTTTTTTCATCATTAATCCAAAGTCACACATACTGGCTGAAAAGAAATATTTCTCATTTCCATTGTTTGTATTTATTATATTAGTATTAAAATTTAAATTTTCCCACTCTCTAGTACGTTATAATAATGTTGTAATTTAATACAGAAACTTCACATACATTTAGATCAGAATCTGTAAAAACCAGACAATTAAGTGTGGGATTTCTGCTTTGCAGCATTTGGGACTTATGACATGGCTATTACTGCTTTATCTTGGTTGCCATGTCATAAGACCCAAAAACGGCAGAGCAGGAATTCCACGCATCAAAACCAAAGTGTTTTGGCTTAGTTAGAAGCACAATCGTATATACAGTATATGGTTTAGGGGAAAAAAAATCTCCTGGGGTTCAATGGGGATTATTTCCAACAGATTCAATATTAAATTTTATACTTAACAAATGATTCACATAATATTCATTTTTCTTGTAGAAAAATGTTCAGGGCTGGAAATGTATCATATCTACATGATGATCACCATATTATGATATACACAAATTGATTTTATTGCATGAACCAAGGAATGTAAGAAGAGCCTTGCTGAATCAAAGCCAAAGTTTTATAAATCCAACATCTGCAATGCACAGGGGCCAACAATATAATATACTGGGGATCTCAAAACACAAACAGGAGCCTAATCTACTTTTAATACCCTCTGGCAGTTGAAGATATTCTGCATGTTATTCAGGGGTAGTATGCAGCCATAGTAAATTTTACTGACTCTATCCTTCACACATATCTAAACTGCTGCTCCTTTACATTTGATGGTAGTGCATTCCACATTTTTTAATATCTAATAATAATGATAAAGTTGGAAGGGACCTTGGAGGTCATCTAGTCCAACCTCCTGCTCAGGCAGGAAACCCTATACCATTTCGGACAAATGGCTGTCTAGTTTCTTCTTAAAAACTTCCAGTGTTGGAGCATTCACCGCTTCTGGAGGCAGGTTGTTCCATTGGTTAATTGTTCTGTCAGGAAGTTTCTCCTTAGTTCTAGGTTGCTTCTCTCTTTGGTTAGTTTCCACCCGTTGCTTCTTGTCCTGCCTTCAGGCGCTTTGGAGAATAGCCTGACTCCCTCTTCTTTGTGGCAGCCCCTGAGATATTGGAACACTGCTATCATATCCCCCCTCGTCCTTCTCTTCGTTAAAGTAGACATATCTACTTCGTATTTCCTTTTATTGATTTTGAATCTGAATTATTTTGCATGAATGCTCCTAAATTTTAGTGTTTTGAGAGAAGTTGGGAGAAAACCTCATACGATCATTTGGAGAGCATTTCCCAAAGAATAGATTTGGGGTTATCAGAGTAGAAATGTATGATGTAAAAGGTTTTCTCCTGTAAAGAATTAAAGCATTTGAAGATGCTTCATTCTCTATTATTCCATGGATAATTATTTCAAGCTAGAAAGCAGTAATTGGTGAAAGATGCTAATATTCCCTGGGTTTTACATTAAGATCACATAGCTCACCTTTGTTGAAAAAGAAAAAAGAAGCACTTTATCTTTGTTTTTTCTGAAATGATTTAAAAGTTTCTGAAGGACCTGGAAATGAACAATGGAAAATAACATTGATTAAATCTTTACCCCTAAATGTTTTACCAGATCTATTTTACATAATATGATATCTTTACTTTGGTCTTTAAATAAAAATACAGATATAGCAGAATCAACAAGTATCACAGAAAAACGATCTGTTATCTAGAACATACGAGAACAAGGACTACAGAGCTAAAAGATGGATAAATAAAGCCATAAAACTGCTATAAAAGTGAAAACCACATATAATGAATAAACTATAGTAAGTTGATAGTGTGCTGTATGCAACCTACGAAAAAGAAATGAATTAAAAATTAAGTTGTGGCAACAGAAGCTACACAACCAAAATCTCTGGAAATAAGCACCAGCAGTATAATAGCATATGTCAAGTCTGTTTAGCTCTGGCTGGCTATCAATTCCTGATAATTTTTGTACAATGCTGCCAAGAATTTGGCAATATTATGTGTTGAGTCAGAGATTTGTAGGGAGATCTAGAATTGCTCTGTAAGCTTATAAATTTAGTAAATAGTTGGGGGAAGAAGGGTACTCTGGGCATCTATCTAAAATGAGCAGAACAGGAAGATGTGCTTCATGATTCCAATTGCCCACCAGCATTCCAGGGGCAAACTTATTGATCTTCCTGTGACTCTCATCTATCATAGCAGTGGTGACACCGCAACAAGCCAAAATAAAGATCCTTGTGCTATTAGGGCCCTCTAGCTGTTTAAAGTATGCAACTAATATTACTCTATACCAGTGGTGGCGAACCTATGGCACGGGTGCCAGAGGTGGCACTCAGAGCCCTCTCTGTGGGCACACATGCCGTCACCCCTAGGCCTTCAGCTGGGTTTTATAAAACCTTTTCGCTTTACGCCTCCACTGTCGTGTACAAAAAAAAAGGTTCAATCAGTCAATTTTAACTTCTCACGGGGAAAAAAAGATTTTGCAAAGTTGGAATTGATTGATTGAACTTTTTAGTCTCACCCAGTCTGCCGTTACCACTGCAGCCACACCCACCCAATTGGCCACACCCATCCAATGGGCCACACCCACCCGGCACCCGACGATGCATAAGTGGGTTTTGGGTTGCAGTTTGGGCACTCGGTCTCTAAAAGGTTCACCATCACTGCTCTATACCTTAGGTTTTCCGTGGTGGGACAGTTTAGAGTTCGGCTTAAATCAGTTTGGTAGTGTGTCCCCATTATACACTGTTCACAGAGTAAATGGGGGGGGGGGGAAAGAGAGATAGAATCCAAGTGATAATTTGTCTAGCCAGATTCACTTTCAGGAGGACTGAGACCTACCTTCAGCATTAGTGAGGCTAAGCCCATAGGGGAAAACACTGTCTTGGCTAAAAAATTAGTATCAACATCCCTACTCCATACTGCACTTTCATCTACTTAGAATAGCATTAGGAGATACAGTGAGATATCTGTTTTATGGAATTTGGACAAATGCCAGTGGGGGAAGGGGATTAAGTTGCAAAAATGGTTAAAGAAGTTTCATCATGACCTTTCTTCAGATAGTGTAAGGACTGCAGGTCTGAAGCTGCATTTTGATTTATAATAAATTTTAAGTAATAATAGTATATTCCTCAGTGTTTGGGGGATCATAGTTGCTGTGAGCTTCCTGGAGCCAGAAGCATGAAAGATCACACTTAAGAGCATGAGAGTTACTCAATCTTGTTCGCTTTGTATGTCACAGGTATATGTCAGAAGTGTGCCTTTGATCTCTTGGCAAAGGCCATAAACTTGGTTTTATGAAAGTTTATTTCCAGATGATCCTCTCTTCAATAATGAGCAAAGTCACCACCCCCTATGATCTTTTGAGTCCTTCAGAGGTCTCAAATCATCACTCCATCTATCCATGTTCTTTGACTGGAGGTGGGGGGAAGATGCAGAGGGAGGGGAATAAGAAACCCAGCGCAGCATTTATGAGAAATTTAACAGAAGCTCTGTTCAACCTTTGGGTTGCAATAGTGCTTGATTAATGACTTTGGAGTTTGCATCTGACTTTTAGGGACATACCATTGTGGAGATATGAATAAGAGATAGTAAGCACCAATCGATCAAAGAAGCTTCCAGTTTCTCCCACAAATTGGATCAAAAAAGAGTAAAATGTAGACTTTATAAATACACAGAGAGAGAGAGAGAGAGAGAGAGAGAGAGAGAGAAAGAGTAAAATGTAGACTTTATACACACACACAGAGAGAGAGAGAGAGAGAGAGAGAGAGAGAGAGAGAGAGAGAGAGAGAGAGAGAGAGAGAGAGAGAGAGAGAGAGAGAGAATATATATGACAGAATGACAGATCATTTGGGTTGCAAATAGGTGTAGAAGTTTATAAATTTTGGATCTGTTTTGCAAGGGGGAAGCTATTATTGTTGCAATATTGTTGTTGCAATCAGTGTTCAACTAGGCATGATAATGTGTTTTTGTTCTTTGTCCTTTTAATTCATTTTTTAAAATATTTTTGTCTAGTTTTGTCTTTGTTACATTTTTCCCTTTGAATTTTGTATTTTAATCTTTTGAATAAAATGAAAATTTAAAGAAAAAACACCCAATCTATTTATTCTTTTTTAACCAAGGAGGAAAAAGAGAATCAACTAAAGGTATGCTATGATTTTTTTTTTGAGCACCCAATGCTAAGGAGTGAATGTCTACTCAAAAGCGGGATATCCCTTCTTCACCTTGCTCCTCACATTCCTTCAGTCTTTATGGAGCCTCTGACCTACATTTTGAGAGCAGGGAGCAGAATCCCATCCTGTTTAATAAGTAGAAGAGCCTGCAGCTCATGACACTGCAATCACAGGACTCCAAATATTATGAACTACTAGCCAATGCTAATTGATATGACAGCATTGTCTCTGTCTATGTTTTAGTATAGAATTAATCCTCTCTATGCTAATAAAGGGCTTTGTTTAATACTAAATAAAAGAAAATGCCTGGAACAAAAATAGCATCCTCCAGGAACAATGTGAAAGGCACAAACCACAGGTACATAACATTGTGATTTGCTCATTATTTGATCTTTGTCTACAAGCAATAATCACATTTAATTAGTTTACCAAGACTGCAATCCTAAGGAGCCTGGATTGTACTGGTCGCCTCTCTGAGAGTGAGAAAAATGCTCAGATATCAGAAAGGGAACTCTCACATTGGGCCTTCTCCTCCATCTCCAATAAAAACCATTGTTTTCTATCTGAGGACCTCAAATAGAGTTGGAACAAAAGGACACTGCTGGAATATCTGCAGATCTGCTAAGTCCAACACTCCCTTCACTCCTGGTACTCCCTCATCCCTGTCTTCTCTAATGACCAAATGTTTTCTTCCTTCAAAGAGGTTACAAACAGCACAATGAAAGGACAGCACTGAATTTGTTGAGATGAACTGCATTCTAGGATACTGAAGAAACTTCTTAAAAGTCTGCCTTTGTGAATTATTTTTAACAGATACCAGAGATGGTTTATTATTTCACAGAAAATATTTTCCAACATAAAGGAGCGTGACGGATTACTGAAATAATTTAGAAATTGCATTACAGTAATTCATAAAAATAAACTTGGCGCTATCCTGGCTACTTAAGATACCTATTTCAGTTCTATTTGTCAGTTATTGATTTGTTCATGTAAGTCAGGGATCTTCAAACTTGGCCGTTTTATGACTTGTAGACTTCAACTCCCAGAATTCCTCAGCCAGCATTGCTGGCTGAGGAATTCTGGAAGTTGAAGTCCACAAGTCATAAAAGGGCCAAGTTTGAAGATCCCTGATGTAAGTTAACTCTACAGAAGTCAGCAATAAATTCTTGAGTTTTGGACTCAAATCTGATTTTAAAAGCTGTCTCTGTAATATTTTCATAATCTTCTTTCAGGTAAAGCTTTGTAGATTCATTAAAAAAATAAAGTAAATCTCCTAAGAGCAATTGTACCCGATTAAAGCTTTCATTTTATTAGTGTCCTGCTAATTTCATATTTTAAAATATGCTTGTAACAGTTCATTCCTTACAAAAATACAGAATACTGACTATATAAAACTGAGGTGGAAATAGGAACACCCTTTCTGAACAATTGCCTGCAAGGTGAAAGCAAACCAGTAAATAATTTGCATTTTTGTTGTGTGGATGTTCAAATGCCTGGCTGTTAATACCTAGAAAATTTCTCCACTCATTTCACTACTACTCATTTGCTGGTGCTGCTTTTACATCACTGTGCACATATACTACAAGATCATTAACAGCCGAAGTTATAGTGGACCTCCTCATAACCTCTTAAAAATCATTTTTGAAATTACAATGGCTGCACATACACACAGTCACATGATCACATTTTGGGCAACTGGCTAATCTCTACAGTAATTTACAGCACCCTGTGGTCACTGCATTGTGATTTGTAACTCTTTTTGTAGGTTTCTGGTCTTTACATCCAGTTTCTGCCAAAAAATGCCAATTGGGAAAAATGGATTTTTTTAATGACCATGTGTTTGCTTAATGACCACCACAAAACTTATCAAAAAATTTGAACCAATAACATAGTGTCTTGACTTATGGTTGCAATGACTTACAACCACTATTCTGGGTTTTGATTATGGTCGTAAGTCAAGGACTACCTGTACTGCAAACTCTAGGAAGATAGAAATCATAGGGTACTTTTACATATTCTGGTTCTTTTCCTTCCAGGCAGGTAGAAAGAAAGAGATTTGATATTTGCATTGCCTGATTCCAAACTGCAGAACTCTCGACTAAATTCCTCAGAAAAGTGTCAATGATGATAGTTTTGTAATAATCATAATTATTATAATTATTATGTTTTTTCCACAAATGGTGTGCTGAATGCAAACAAAAGAAATATGTATGGAAAACAGCTCTGCTCCATCTTTCCCTTCTTTTACTTACTTTCATTTTCCCACTATATTTTGGATCAGAAAGAGTTTCAAAAGCAGCATTTTTGCTAAGGTCCACAAAATCAGGAAACTTGGAAAAAACATGGCTGCAGATCCTTGTGATGTAGGCCTCCTAAAATAAAATACAAATCAATCCAAAGAAAATGCTGAATTAATAGCTGAATTAAAAGAAGTGGAAAAATACACTTACTGTAGTGCAAGGAAAAATTGAAAACATGGGCAGTATCTATAGAAGATAGACTGCTACTTGCAGAAGTTTGACAAGGGATTTTCATTTGTGTAACAGGAGCAATAGCAAAAAGACATTCCTTCTACTTTAAATAAGCTAAAAGAAAAAAAAAAGGGGGGGGGAGCCATGGCTGAAAGTATCCTCACATTTAGCCCATTTCTTTAGTGTACATCTCCCCATAGTTCAAAAATCTCATATATACATCTCAGTTTCATTCTACCAATATATAGATATATGTCATATCTTGGATTGTTACTTCTCATTCCGGGATCCCATTTTTTTTTTTTTTGCTCCTCCAGAATATCTTCATGAATTTCCTGCTATTTGTGGTCTTAACTATCAATTCTTTACCCTTCCTTCCTTCCTTCCTTCTCTCTCCAGTTGTGTCCAACTCTAGGGCAGTGGTTCTCAACCTTTTTAATGCCGCGACCCCAACCGATCGTAAGTCGAGGACTAAACCGGTCATAAGTCGAGGACTAAACCGGCCATAAGTCGAGGACTACCCAACCGGTCGTAAGTCGAGGACTTTCCCTGCCCGGGAGCACCGCGCATGCGTGATTCCGCCCCCTGCGCCGGCCGAGGCGTAGCTGGCAAGCAGCAGAGACGGAGCAGGCCGACCACCAGCTGGCCCAGCTCAAGGGAGGTAAGGCACCTGCCGGAAAAGGGAAAAAATGGCGGACAGCCTTGCTTGGTGACCCCCGTGAAATGGTCAATCGACCCCAAATGGGGTCGTGACCCATAGATTGAGAACCACTGCTCTAGGGCATGATGCTTATCTCCATTATTCAAAGACATTTTCCATGGTTATGTGGCCTGCATGGCTGTATACCAAAGGCGCATTGAACACCATTACCTTTCTACCAAAGTAATACCTATTAATCTACTCACATTTGCCTGCTTTCTAACTGCTAGGTGAGCAGGAGCTGGGGCAAGGAGCAGGAGCCATGGCTATTCCCCCTTATTCCAGACTGAAAGCTACAACAATCAGGTTGCGGCTGTAATTTCATTTCCCTCGCCTCTTAGAAAGGAAGAGGAGAAAATGGGGGATAGCAACTGAGTCCTCTGCTGATTTTTCTAAGCTAAAACTTGTAGTAGATCTGACTGCTACCATACCCTACTTATATTTCGAGGCAGAAAGAAGGGAAATTAGAAAGCAGCAGCCTTCCATGACCCCTTTGGACATTCTGCAGCCATCCCTTTTTCCTCTTTCTATTGGAAGGCAAAGAAAAAAAGAAAAAGAGCAGGCTTTTAGCTTAACTATTGATACCGGCTAGAGAAAACTGCTCTCAGAAAGATTGTTTTGAAATAAATGAATGTAAAACACACAGCAGGTATCAAGGAGATTGCTAGGTTACAGGGAGTGGAATGAGGCCACCGCACTGCCACTTTACTAACGGGGCAGTTCTTGCTCAGTTCCTTACAACTTTGCGTTCTGTCCCTGTTGCCATAAAAAAGTAAAGGCGGAAAAACAGTAGATTCTGGGAAGAGCAATATAGGCAACTCAGTCGTTAAGCAAAGCGGCGATTAAGTGAAATGCATATGATCTTACTTCAGCTTTCCTTTGTTTTACAGATCCATGAAGGTCATAAATGTGTGGACTGATTGTAAAGTTACTTTTTCACCACTGTCATGACTGCGAACCTCACTAAACAAGGACTACCTGTACTCAAGCTGAATAGGGATGGCAAACCCTAAAATCACGTTTGTATTCCTAGACTCAAACAGTCTATCTATTACAGACTTGGAAGTATATTTCCTTAAGAACAATATAGTTTCAACATAATTTTAACACAATGAATGAGACATAAAATGAAGAATGGAGTTTACCATTTCAAATCATTGCTGAAAACAAAGACTTGAGAAAACTAACCTGCTGTTTGCTAGTGTTCTCTGTCTGTAACAGGGCAGCATGATTTGCTATCTTACGAAGGACTGTCAAATAACTGAAATATAACGCATTCATTGTTTCACCATGAGCATTTGTCTGTAGAAATATAAACAGTTTAAAAATTCAGAGAACGGAAAACTATAGTACTTAAATAAGGCAGGAAATATTTATTTCACAAAATCCAGTGTTTGGATTTCTTTTCTCTGGGATTGAGGAGAAAATCTGAATTCTAGAATATTAGAAACATATTTTGTCCTTTACTGAACAGAAAAATACACAACATTCTGCCTCTAAAGTTCCATGTCAGCATGTCAAATTAAAATGTTTTCTAATAATTTATAGTGGGAAAATACTAAGCTGAAAAAGGCAAAAAAAATGTCAATTTCCTTTTCATTTCATGAACAGCAAACATAAAAAAATACAATGTGTTTTGAAATCATGATCTATTCATTCAAGGTCCTCCTATGTGCAAAAAGAGATAACTTGAGGGTGGATCTATATTGTTAGCCTTTCGAGGTAGCCCAACCCTCCCCCCTGAACAATGAGTATTAATGTTACTCTTATTTGAAGGTTACAGTAACAGAATCTTGCATGTCTGAAAGCACTTCTCCTCTCCCCTGCCTTTACTTTCCAGAAAACTGGAGTGGGTCCCTTCCCCTTTCTCTACCCTCATCCCTTCTTCAGACTCAGATTTCTCTTATTGGAGCATTATCTAACCTGCAGCTCTTCCTCCTATTTCCCAAGGTTATTTTCACAGCCCATTACATATACTCCCCCCCAACAAACATTTAAATATGTATTTAAGTGAAATAACTGCCATCTTAACGAGGCTGAAGAATAATGAATTAAATCTGTTAAAGCCACCTCTCTACACAAACGTTAAAATAGGGTGGGAAAGGCATAACAAGATCTAGGCTGGTATAATAGATTATAATCAGAATGTAGATTGTACTTTGTTCAAGATATTTTATGTTGACTAATACAATAAATAAAATACATACTCTCCTGCATAAAAAGCACAGCACATCCAAAAGTGACTACGGTTTAAACGTATGTCTTTCATGCTAAATTTTTTTTTTATTTGTAGGAAGTCTTGTATATGGGTGATGAATCAAAATAGCAACCCCAACATGGATGTTATCTTATCTGGAGCAGATAAGAATCCTTTTGCTGCCCAAGTCAAGTAAAGTAGATCAGACCTTAGTTCAGAGCACAGATAAAGCTACACAGAAGAATTAGAAATGTTCTAATGAATCAGAAATGATTTCTGTAAACATAGCTTGAAAGCCATGGACTGGGAACTTTTTGACTGAGTGATGCATTTCAATTTCATTAGTCTATTTGTTAAACATCTTTAGGCTGCTTAATGTTTATTCAAATGTGCCACTGTTATGCAAAGAAGTATAATCTGTTAACACCACCCCCTATCTCTGTCATCTTGTGTCAGTTCTTCGATATATTTTGCAGAGTTCCGTATGTTCTTAGGCGTGTAAATCCTATCAGCAGAAGCAGCAGCTATCACAGTCTCTGGGGCTTCAATGTCTCCAATTATTATGAAGTCTGTCCATGCTTCCTGATGCCAGTCATCTACTAAACTATGATGGTTCCCTTTTCCTGAGCATGGGAAATGAAGGAGTATGCAGTTTTATCAATTCACGAAAGAGAATGGTCTACTCTACAGAATAGTTTATGTCACCTTTCTTTAAGTGCTGAAGTGTGAATAGGAATATGACTTTCATGGCTAGAACAAATAACTTAAAGTATAACAGACAATGTATGTGTGTGTATGTGCAGGGATGCATTCAAATCAGTGTTAACTTCTGGCAATTGCCTAGATTAAGTCCCTGCATTTTTCTTGGCAACATTTTCAGAAGTGATTTGCCATGGACTCCTTGTTAGGATTTGTAGAGTGTGACTAGGCCAAGGACACTCAAATAGCTTTGTGCCTTAGGCAGGCCTAGAACTCATGGCTTCCTGGTTTTTAGCTTAACTACACCAAACTGGCTTTCGTAACAGCCAATACAGATGCTTAAATCCAAAAACTAAATTCACAAAAAAATATCTAGAATACCGTAACTTTTTAGCTCATTTTCCCCTCCATGTTAATGATGGCTGGGCCAAGTCCCCTGAACTTCCAGACACTGGAAAAATATTGCCTCTATCTCTTCTCCATAGGCTACGTTTGAAGCCTATGCAATTCATCTTCAGTGTATTTTGCCCCATCTTTCAGAATTGTTAGCTTTGCTTACTTTGTATAAAGTTAGGATATAAACTTTAAAACACCTGGGAATTTATTCCACAACACATGCTTAAAATTCAAAGTATTCTTCTTCTTCGAGTATCTGAAACATATTTAACCTGAAACTCAAAAAAAAAAAAAATCTCATCCAATAGCTTTCCAGTAGACCAGCAACGATATCAACAACTGTCTCAAATAACTACTTTCCTGGCTATGCCTGGCTGATTTTTAGGTGATGATTCACTGACCATTTATGTTGTGGTAAATCCAGTGAGGTAAACATGACAAAAATTAAGTTTATTCATTTTATGGATCACACGAGATGAGCAATAATAAAACAGTTTCTATTATATCTTAGTAATATAGCTTGGAAAGGTGTACCGCAAAGCCTTTCCTTGATTATTTTTTTCTTTTGAGACAACATTTTCAAATAATTTACATCTGCTTAACCTGAAGTAAATCAATAGCAATCAACGAGGCCATTTCAAAGTAGAGGAATGATTAGACACACATTTGGCATCCAGTTCACAAAACATCTATTTACCAAAAGATGAATTAGTCCCCACCCAATATATATTTTCTTCCTTCCTTTCAATTGTGTCCAATTCTCAGAGACTGCCTGGACAAATTCCTGCAGTTTTCTTGGCAAGATTTTTCAGAAGCAGTTTGCCATTGTCTTCTTCCTAGGGCTTCAAGAAAGTGACTGGCCCAAGGTCACCCAGATGGCTTTTTGCCTAAGCAGGACCAGAACTCCTGATTTCCCAGTTTCTAGCCTGACGTCTTAGCCAGTCACCAGACTGGCTCTTATAGAGACTTTTTAGCATTGTTGTAATTATAATAGTGATTGAACTTCTGTTTTGGTAACTCAAATCAGTGCTATTTTAATTTTTAAAAAATTAAATTTAGAAGCATTACACAGACCTGGGAATTGCCGCCTGCCGCCCCAATTAGCTTGTTTGTATTTATTTTATCTACAGTACAGGATGTCATTATCCATCTACTCTATGACCCATTAAGATTTATGAGGGGGGAAAAACAAAGGCTGGATATGGAGTAGGTCAAAGGACTATTGTGGATGGTCACTCTACTTCAAACATACTTAAGTTTAAAAATAATGCTTACTTTGTAGCAACAATTCTTCCTTTTATGGCCACTATTACAGCTACATGGTTCACGTGCCCGCAGAACTAGTTGCACATCTTCTGTCTCCAATACAGTCTTATAAATTGTTCTCTGGAACTCTGTCAAATAACAATATACCATCTGGCGAGATAAAATGCAAAACAGGGGGAATAAAATAACACAAATAATATATCACAAGCTAAAATATGTACTGAGCTTGCAAACTGAAGAGGTGGGCTTTAAGATTCTTTTTCCGAAGATTATGATCAACAAGCCCTTTATATGCAAATGAAAAAAATCTGCTAAGAATGTGAAAGATAAATTGTTGGGATCACTCTCAATCCCTAAGACAACCATCTTAAATTGCTTAAAAGATCTATTTGCCATTTCCTGGCACTATTGTAAAGACTAATGCAGGCAGCAGGAATAAAAGAAAACGGCCAATTTTTAAGACTGACATTCTGAATGGCTGATATAGGAGGGAGAGATTCTTGGACAGTGGTATGACATACTTAATCCTTCCTCTTTAAGACCATGGGTGGCATCTCCATGACATCTTTTGGTCTCAACCAGCAGGATACAGATATTCTAAGACCCCTCCTGCATTTAGGCCACCCACAAAGCAGCAGCACCATGCTGTGCTATAATAATCAAATGGTATCTTGAACATATACTCACATTATCAAGAGAATGGGATAAAATAAAAGCTTCTAGATTAAAGGCAACAGAGTGACATTGCTGTTAATCTTCTCTTTAGAAAACACAGTTTAGACTGCATTATTACAAGCTTTAGCTGAAAGGCAGGTATAAACAAGGAAGAAAGAGCAGCAGACAAATGTGTATCTTTATTAAATGTGTGATTGGGTGTTCTCTAGAATGTATTTCTACATTTATCAAAACATTCCAGACAGGATAACTGAAAGACATACATCTTTCATAATGGAAACAAAGTCTCACAGTTTTGGATCTATCAATTCACAATAAACTTTTGTACTATAAAAAAAAGAGGCACAAAAAGTATGCAACCTCAATTAATTCGTGAGTTTGTACAGATACTGAACATATTATACATGCATGCATCTATGCTTCTTCCATCAACCTATGCATATTGGATAGAAAATGAATGTTTATGCATGAAAATCATTCATAAGAATATTGTTATGTTCCAGAAATATTTAGTGGGAAAGAGAAGAAAAGCAAAGGGTTTATTTCAAACACTTATTTTTCAAGCCATACTTTTGGTTCTTTCACAAAAATCTGCCTGCATAAATTGTATTTGGAATCTTCTTGAAAGATGAAAGAGCCCCAAGTCCTTTCCTTTACTTCCACATAATGACACATCTTACATTGAATAATAGAAGGACTGCCACAAAGAGCAAAATCAAAACAGATATTTCGCTTAAAGTGCTCATGACTTTGGACAGTCCACCACTGTAGAAATTTAACTACCAAATTCCATCTGGATGCACTCTGGGTAGGTCTCACTCACTGGAAAAGAAGAATTTTAGATGATCTGAGCAATAGAAAAAAAAATCTGAGCATTATTCTATAGCTTATTTCATATTTTACGTCAATAAGTAAATTGAATAGATGGACGAATAGGAATATGATTGTTTTGTAAAGATACTAACATAACTGCAGATCTTATAAAATGTTAGAAGACTGGACTTGGAGGCTTTTTGCCTCTCAGAGCAATACTAAACTAGTTGGATCAACCAGACAAAAAAGTCACTAGTCTGACCTGGACACTCATACAAATTGAATAAATAAATTTCTGACTTAGGCTATAGTTAGTGTTCATGAGTTCACCCAAAGAAAAGCAAAAGTTAATTTAATTAATTTAATTTATTAAATTTATTATAGTCACCCACCTAAAAAATTACATAAGTTTCTTGCGATAAAGAATAGAAACAATTCAACACAATTCAACAAACATAACTTGGCTCTGTGGCATTGCCTGAGGGTGGGGGACCGGGAGAGCGGGTGCAGGGGGACCTGCATGCAACCATGGGCCCGACTAATCCCTTGAGAGCTCCCCGGCCTGTTTTACTCCAATGTCAAATGGCCATCATAGGCTTTTTCCCCCTTTGGTGTTTAATTGTCATTATTCTAGAATTGTAAAGTTTTTAATCCTAATTTTGAACTTTAATTTTATACATTTTTATTTATCAGTTATATTATATAGCTGCCAGAGCACCTCTTTGAGGGAAATGGATGATTTAGAAATATGAAATATAAATAAATAATCACACATACACAATCGAAACAATAAACCATACAGAACTGCAAGATAGAAATCCTCACTAAAGGGATCATTGGCGCTCATTTCTATTTTGCAAAAAAAAAGCAGCCGGGACACACACATATAGACTTCTGGAAGTGTGTTCAAAAATGGGATTTTTCAGGCTCTATGGATGTCATCATTTCTGGTGGAAACCTTATTGTGCACTTCACAATAAGAACCTCATATTAACTCTCCAGCATGGAAGTGTTTGCCAAGGTTTGGGGTGCTTTGCTGACTCAGGACTCTGGACTACTGCAAAGAACCAAGAAATCTGCACTTAATCAGAGCCTCCATGAAAATATCCGGCTATCAGTCCATTAATTGAGGCTGAACCACTAGGGTGTCATAGAGCAAAAAAGTGATTTTAAATATCTAAACAGATCTATAAAATGAAGAAAAAATAAATGTTTCAAAGTCCACAGAAGATGTTATAAGTTGAAGCCTTTGATCATGGAGAGATGAACCAAAATTCCTACACAGTGTTGTGAAAACCTGATGATCAATTATAGAAAACATTTGGGTACTGCAGCTAAAGCTGATGCAACCAGTTACTGAATCTAAAAGGACAAATACTTTTTCATACTGCCACATTGCTAGACCCACATGAAGTGTAACATTCAGAGACAAAAATATGCAAACATTCAAAAAATTCAAGAGGGCAAATATATAGTTTTTTCCCAAAGAAGTATATAAGGATGAAACTCCAGGAAAACTGAGACGCTAGTATTTTCTAAAGAGCTCAGACAATCAAGAATGCATTCCATAGGAGCAGATTTTGAGCTCACCAATCAATAGCTATTTTGAGACATGAACTTCCATGAAAAAGAGAGACAAGTTGATTTTAATGAGCAACGGGAATGGAAGATTCATGTCCCAAGATGTAAAAGAACCAAAGTAAGTCCAAATCCCTACTTGCTTCAAAGAGGTCATCAAGAGGAGAACAATGCCCTCTGAATTTTCAGGGACAATAACTGCAACAATTACTTGGGTAATTTTCAGAATGCCTGGAGCTGTCAAGAGTGATTTGCTTTTCACCTAGTTTCTTCCATTCATTATTTTCAATAACACTATAGAAATCTAATATAACAAAGAAATTGTGTGAACATTGTGTGAAAGCAATGCAGGGCAAAGGTAGGTGCTAATAATTCACCCAGATTCTGCAAAACAAAAGTATTTGGAATTCTGTTTTTATAACCAAGCATTTAATGATATCCCTGTAACACAGACCAAATCCTTACAAGGTTGAAAATGCACTTATGGAAAAAATGTTTGATAACACATTTGTATCGAACAGATAGCATCAGCTAGCCGACCATGAACGATTTTGTAAAAGCTAAAACAGAGTTGGATGTGATTAGTACTTTGATGGGAAAATATCAGAAAATCCCAGCACTGTAGATTATATAAAAAGTTGGAAAGACATCTTGGAAGAAGGATATGGCAACCCACCTCCACATAGTTGTCATAGAAATGGATGCATCCATTAATTCATCAAAAATTGAATTCATTACAAAGAAGGCTCCATGTCTCAGACATTAGTCTTTCTCTGTACAACAACAAACAAGTGTCTCTCTTTTCCATAAAAATAGTTAGTGATTAGCAAGTACTATCCAGATTTTTTTTAAATGGGAGGAAAGTTACAGCCCTCTATCTCCAGAATATTATATAGCAATATGTCATGTATGTCACAAACATTTCTGTTCCCTTCTCTAGTTTCCCTTAAGAGCTATGGTGGCGCAGGCTGCTTCTGCTCACTGACGGCTGCCAGCAGTTTGATCCTGACTGGGTCAAGGTTGACTCAGCCTTCCATCCTTCCGAGGTCGGTAAAATGAGGACCCAGTTAGTTGGGGGCAATATGCTGACTCTGTAAACCGCTTAGAGAGTGCTATTGCTATTGCTACTCAAAGTTTTACCTTCACAGAGATAGTATCTATCATTCAGTGATTCAAAAATCTCTGTCTTCCAAGTCAAAGAATATTACTGGTAACATCACCAAAAAAAAGATAATAATGAGTTTTATCTTACATTCACTTGGTGCATATGAAGAGCTTAGGAAAATATAATAAAGCCCCACACAGTAACCTCCAGAATTCTCTGTAAGGGAAAACTCCCTTCCTCCAAATGTTAGAAAGAAATGGCTTGAAGGATAAAAAGTGCAAAAAAGGCACCTAGCAAGATGATTTTGATTTTTCCCTGTCATTCACAGCTTCCAAAACTTTGTAAAAAGCCTCTCTTGTAGTTGATTCAGATACGCTCCTAGGTTGCTCATAGCCTTTGAGAGGAAGGATAACCCAGTTTTTCTTGAAGCTAATGATAAACGTCACAATTATTGCTATTAATTAAATCAGCAATCAAGGAAAAGGTCCTTTTCTAGTCCCCCCCCCCCATGTGCTGTTACAGTCTGACACGGATTTCCAGCCCCACTTGCCCCCAGGGTATAAAGCAGGGGTAGTCACCCTTGGCTCTTTTATGACTCATGGACTTCAATTCCCAGAATTCCTGAGCCAGCTTAGCTGGCTCAGGAATTCTGGGAGTTGAAGTCCACGAGTCATAAAAGAGCCAAGGTTGACTACCCCTGGTATAAAGCTACATACAGGCAGTTCCATACATAGGTTACTCTAATATATCTACTATATAAATTGTACAAAATCCACACTAACAGGAATAATCAAAGTTAATAAATGGTGCTCACTCTGTCTTCTTTCTTGGGCAACTGGTCACTGATGAGAGCCTTTGTACGCCTTAAGAAATAGCCTGACATTTTTTGAGCTAGCCTTGCCATTGCCTTTCGACCTGTGGCTAGCTCTCTCTTAGTTGCAGTGTGCCGCTGGCCAAGTTCTACAGGATCAGAAATCTTTGTCTTGAAACTCGCTTCGCTACCCAAGAGCCCAGGAACAGCCCTAAGAGAAAGAGAAAATTGTTGTTTTCCAGTCGCAGAGGTCCTCAACCTTGGCAACGTTAAGACTTGTGGACTTCAACTCCCAGAATTCCTCAGCCAGCAAAGCTGATTGAAGAATTCTGGGAGTTGAAGTCCACAAGTCTTAACGTTGCCAAGGTTGAGAACCCCTGTTCTAGTGTATCAAGCACTAATACAGGATATTAATTTTAGCAGGCTTCTAGAGTCAAAGATCTAGAGTGGTTATTAGCTATTAACTTTCACATACCAGCCGTAAGATTTACCAAGTTTTAATTATTTGTTGGAGTGATTTTGGGGTTTATTCTTATGCTTCATCACGTGCATTTTGTGGAAAGCCTTTATAAATGAGGCAAAAATTGTGACTGAATTGAGTTGTGACTGTGGGGCCGAAAAACAAACCATCCCATATATAAGGACAAAGTGCCAAAATGGAGCCTATAATGGAGACTTCGCTGATTTCCTGGCCGCAACAAATGAAGCAAAAAATTATATCTGTGATCTAGATATACGTTTATAATATCCTACATTTTATATTTCACATTTTATATCTTTATCTCTTGTGTTTTTGAATTGAAATGAGGTATGAATGTGCCATATGGTAAATATGTGAAAAGCCATCTTCAGTGTTGGACAGACAGAAAGCCTCTGAGCACCGGGTAAGTACTAGCACTGATGATGTCACCTAGTTTGGCAGATGTTTCTTGCAGAAATGTCTGCAAGAAAAATATTAAGCTCAGAGAGTACTAAGGACCCCTCATTTTAACCCTCAGCTAAAAATATTCTCTTTTATTGGTTTCAAAGTTATGGCTGCTGCAATGCTCCTGAAAGATTGGGGACCCCTGCCTTAAGAAACATATATGCCACACTAACAAAGCTACATAGATACTCAAAATTCTGTTTTCCTGGGATAGCAAGTTACGGTACAAGCCCAGGGAAAAAATGCACGTTTTTCACAAAACTCCAACAGGTGCACGATGTGTGCCTATACATCCCCTGAAGTACCTTTTCTGTATCACATCTGAAGTGCTGGACACCCTAATACAGGGGTAGGCAACCTTGGCTCTTTTATGACTCATGAGCTTCAACTCCCAGAATTCCCGAGCCAGCATGACTGGCTCAGGAATTCTGGGAGTTGAAGTCCACGAGTCATAAAAGAGCCAAGGTTGCCTACCCCTGCCCTAATAGAAAGAAGAAGGCATATATTTGGGTTTCTAAACTGCTCTTTCCTCGTATCGTTAAGCAGCTTATAAATGCCTAAAACCAATGACATGAGGCACTGAAGAAATCATTTCACACATTACACAGTAATAAATGCACATTTATTATGGCTTGTATTCTACAGTTCCATGACACACACTCACACAATGGGAAATATGTGCTCTATAAATTCCTGGCACAGACAACTATAGCTGGTTTGCCAAAATTCTCTGTAAAAGACATCTGTAAGACATGTGAATACCAGGCGCGCGTAATACATGAGAACTCTGATGTGCATAGAGATAAACAAGGGAAAAAAGGATTATAAACACTCCATCTGTGCTTGTAATATTAAATTTTATTTCACTTACCAGTCCATAACACACCAAAGCTCTTTCATGTTATTCTGTAAAATTGTCCCAGTAAGTCCCAACCGAACTTTACACGTTAGAGCCTTCATTGTCTGAGTAATCTGAGATTTTGGATTCTTGATTCTATGTACTTCATCTACAATGACAGCTGACCAGTGTAAGCTATGAAACATAAGGATTGGTAAAAGTTTTTCTAAAGTCTCTCCCTCAGTTCCAGTTGTCTTAATGAGCTAGTACAGTACTAATTTTCTCATAATGAACTCATCCTATTCCTCCATATATATTAATAGTTGGAATTGTTTGCTGAAGATTAGGGACCATAATCTAATACACTGAACCAGTGGAGGGTGATAGATAAGTTTTCACTTTTCTAATCTATGGCTGAATGACGGTCTTAATGCCAGCCATCCAGTTTCTCTATCTAAAGCAGACATGTCAAACACGCGACGTCACGTGACTTCGTGCGATGTATCAGGACTGTTTTGCCATTGCCGGCAATGGGATGGGTGCGGCTTCCGCGTGATGCATCCGGCCCACGGGCCGGCAGTTTGACACCCCTGATCTAAAGAAAGATTACAAACTGGATCTTTCTGCTGCTAGTATAGCACTTAATCACTACACCATAGTGGCTCTCATATAAATATTTCATTTCTCTATTTTAAAGAGTACAGCACATTTAAAAGTTTATGCTGATAACCATATCTTTGTTTATAATTAAGGCTTAAAGGCCCACAGGTATTCTATAAGCAATTTTTAAGAAGAAAAATAGGGCTTTATTTGAAAGGATGCCCAGCTGCTAAAATGAAAATACAGACAAATATAGGTCACTAAAAGAGGACTGGAAAGCAAACTCTCAACTCTGCCTTCTACTAAAGGGCATTCTTTATTGGCAGCATTTGGTGATTACCAAAGCCCCCATTACGAGATTGCATTGCAAATGCATCCATTGCCTCACAGTATTATTGATCCATGATCCATGTAGGCTTTTGGGGACCATGTTTTTTTACAAGAGTTTGCCCATGTATTCTGTCTTATTTTAAATCTGTTGACATTTCTAACTTTCAGGGTGAAGTTGAAGAAAGCCCCACGTTGCAACAGGACAGAATCCATTGTCTGAATCCATTTAAGAAAAATGGAGCTAAGGAGTATGGAGGAGAGAATGAGGAAAGACTCTGGGACTCATTTTCATTTGTCTGCATGTGTTTAAGTCACATAGATTTCAACAGACGCATTGTGTAGCCAGGATTATATTCCTTAAATACCTTTTCCTTTATCTCTAGCTATTTCAAGGATTTATAGCCCCAATTTATATAAAAAAATGCTTCATATTCAGTAGCAGTCATCACAGAATGTAGTTACCTGTTAAGCTCATTCAAATAAAGACGAAGTGCTTCAGAGGTTGTTAGCACAATTTCACATTTTCCTTGCTTGATTCGATTTAACTCATGCTCTTTTCTGTTGCCATGCAGAACTATAACCTTGAAGTACCCCCAGACATCTAATTCTTCTTTCCAATTATAGAGCACAGAAAGAGGTGCCACAATCAAGAAAATCTGAAACAGAACATACAATACTGCTGATGAACAACACAAATGTACCCAGAATGCAAAATTTTCACACTGTTAACGATTTTCAAATGAAATAGTTTTCAATTGTTGCAACAAAGAAAGTTGAGAGATAAATTAGAAAAAAAGTAGCACACAGGTAGTTCTCGGCTTACTACAGTTCATTTAGTGACGATTCAAAGTTACGACGACAGTGGAAAAAGTGACTTATGACCATTTTTTAGAGTTACAATTTTTGCAGCATCCCCAAGATCATGTGATCAAAATTCAGACGCTTGGCAACTGGTTTATATTTATGACCATTGCTGTGTCCCAGGGTCATGTGATTAATTTTTTGTGACCTTCTGACAAGCAAAGTAAATGGGGTAGCCAGATTCACTTAACAACCAGGTTAGTAACTGATCAACTGCATTGATTCACTTAACAACTGTGGCAGGAAAGGTCATAAAATGGGGCAAAATTCACTTAATAAATGTCTCACTTAATAACAGAAATTTTGGGCTCAATTGTGGTCATAAGTCGAGGACTACCTGTATTTTATTAAGATGTAGATATAAGAATATTTTTGAAAATGGAATCCAGGGTATGTGTTATGGCAGCCCTGAATAATACAGGCTACATGCCACCTACCAGCATGAGCTAAACCCAACAAATGCACAATTCATTTTCCTACATTTCGGCAGTCAACATTAGAAACTGATGATTTACTAAGTTACTGCTGGCCCTACACTGCATCACTGGCAAGTAATGATCCTATCAACAGAAAGCAGTTTTCATAATTATAGCATCTGTAGATGTTTCTGACCACACTTAACCCAGAATTATTCTTTTGGGTTTTATTACTAACAGAAATAAAAATTATAAGCCAAAAGTCACAAGGTCACATGTGGACCCTAGAAACTTTGAAAACAATCTCCAAATCTTTCTCCACATTGCTACTGAAATATTATTTTGAACAGGACAACATAGAAATAATGGTTACATAGATATGGAACACCTATACTAATAAAACTTAATTAACTTAATTTAATATAAAAGAAATAGAACCAAATGCATGTTCTTATGTTGTGCTGCTTAAGTTAAGGAGAGGAACATGCAGAGACCAGGGAAGATCTATCAAGAAAACAATTTCTTGAAGGCACTTTGGAGAGAAAATCAGACATGAATACCAATTGGAATTCCCCCCCCCCAAAAAAAAAAATCACAAACACGTAAGTTTCAAGCCAGCCCTTGTTACTAGCATCTATATTGAAGTTATTATGAATCCTTGTTAGATCAGTGCCTAAGAATATCTGCCACAATGTCTCAAACACAATGCCTCTGTTTGGCATTGAACGCTTTGTAATAATATTTGTATGGAACACAAAGACATTTCATTGCTATTATTTTTCTTCTGCCTCTCAAACAAAAGCATCTTGAAATGTTTATAAAATATATAATACCACAATCCCCCCCCCAATAAATTAAAAACAATGAAGAACCACGTACAGTGCAAGAAAAAGGGGGAAGGGAGAAAGAAAACAAAAACAGAAATGAAAACCATTCAACTAGCTTTCACACTGAAAAAGTCTGGGGAGATCAATCCCCAACAGAAACCTTAAAATTTAACAGTTTAGTGCCTATATAGCACAGAGTTACACTACTGGTATGTGGAACTCAGAGTCACACATGGTCCCTGGAATACTTGGGAACAGCGTTCAGATCCTTCCCTAAATTAGTATTGAAATATGATTTTGAATAGGTCAACACAGGAATAATGATTGATAGGTAAGGAACATTCTTATTAACTTTAATTTTAATACAACCAAATTTAGCTTTTCTTTCAGCTCCACTTTCCACTGCTGCCTACAGTGGATCCACTCAAAAGTGGCAGAACTCTGCCACAGTAACTCAGTATCTGGTTGAAGTATGAGCAGCCCTTTTTGCATGAGCAAGCTCAGCAAGTCAGGATGCTAATTATTTCCCCTGTTTCAAGAGAACAGAAACAACTAAACAATAGAAAATTTGAATCAAACAAGAAAAGAGATTGGCCAGAGTTAATGTCAGTTAAACGAATCCTCAGTATATTTATTCTGCATAGAGCCATTGAACCTAGGGGTTGCCAAAACCTTGAGAATAATGAAATGCCTTATATTTAAGTCTAATTTCCTAAATTGATGCCCACTTCTGGAACCCACCACACAGTCTCCATAATGGACTGGCTGCTTCTTACCAAAAGTGGTCTTTGGAAAAAGTTAAGTGGCTCAAACTGTGAGAGTGGGGAGAAGGGGCAATCAGAGGAGCGGGAAACAGGCCCAAGGCTTGCAGGGACCAGCTGAATGGAAAATAGGCCCAAGGATGTGGGACTCAATGGGATGGGAAGCAGGCCCAAGGCCTGCAGGGACCCAGTCAGGTGGGAAGTAGGCCCAAGGTATGGGACTCAGTGGGGTGTGAAGCAGGCCCATTACCTGAAGGGGCCTAGGCAAGTGAGAAGTAGGCCGAAGGAATCTAATGGGGTGGAATGGGGAAGGATAGGCCAGGGAGCTATTGCAGCATCTCTATGATCAGTTATATGGCCAAGCGCCCACATTTTGTTTTCATGATCACAAGGGCATTATAGCAGCAATAATTTTGGGTAAAGAACTACCCGCAAAACTTTGATTTTAGAAAGCTCAAATTATTTTATAATTTTTCTTTCTCTTTTTTTGTACTTTTTTCTTTTAGTTTTAATTTTTATTGCTGTAAATTGTAATCTTTAATAGAAATACTATGAAAAAGAAAATCATGAAGATAAATCCTAGGCAGCATTTTATTATACAAAATTGTACCATATACATTTTAAAGCTTCCATGTCATGTTGTGTACAGTTGCAAATAGTGGTATTCAAATATTTGGGGATATTAGCAATGCTTTGAAACATATCGAAAGTATTTTGAACTTGAATTAACTACACTATCTTTCAAGCACAAAACACTTCTAAAATGCTTGAAACAGCTGTTTCATATTTGGGCTTGGGCATTTTATACACAAAATAGGGAAATCCAATTATCAAAACAGCTTGTTTCAAAGGGCTTTACACACTAGTACCAATAGTGATAAATAATGGGCAGAGATTGACTTCCTGGAAATGCCCAATTAGCCAGGTCTTTGGTTGAAAAATTCTGAAGGAACTGAAACAAATCATCAATCTCTTACAGTATATTGACTCCTATTGTTATAACTGTATAAATGAATACATTTATGCAATGTAAGATTCAATTCAATTCCTTAAATTAGCTGTCAGGTTTGGAATACTAGAAAACTAAAATATCTTTCAGTAGTATTTAAAAATCTGAAACACTGCTTTAGATGAACAATTAATGCAACACAGAGCTTTAAAAATTTATAATAAACACTAAATGTATTCAAATTTAGTTGTCATTTATTTAATATATTAGCAAAACTTTTCCTAATACATTACATTTATTAATGTAATCTGAAAATAAATATTGAATGTAGATGTTTAGTATTTTTATTTCAACTGCCATAGTCGCTGGGAATCAGGCAGCATATGAATTTAATCAATCAATCAATCAATCAATCAATCAATCAGTTTTGCCTTATGTTTGCTTATGCAGGCACACAATGTTTATTTTCTTGTTTTTGTTTCTATCAATGATTAATTTTTTTGTAGGGGAAGGAGTGGCAGAACCTGGGAATGGGTTTAAAAGAGGTATAAGCCTAGAACAGTGGTGGCAAACCTATGGCACGGGTGCCAGAGGTGGCACTCAGAGCCCTCTCTGTGGGCACGTGCGCCATCGCCCCAGTCCTAGGCCTTCAGCTGGGTTTTATAAAACCTTTTCGCTTTAGGCCGCCGCCGTATGCAAAAAAAAAAAAAGGTTCAATCAATCAGTCAATTTCAACTTCCCAGGGAAAAAAAAAAGATCTTGCAAAGTTGGAATTGATTGATTGAACTTTTTAGTCCCACCCAGTCTGCCGTTACCACTGCAGCCACGCCCAGCCAATGGGCCACGCCCAGCCAATGGGCCACACCCACCCGGCACTCAATGATGCATAAGTGGGTTTTGGGTTGCAGTTTGGGCACTCGGTCTCTAAAAGGTTCGCCATCACTGGCCTAGAATCCCTACATATCCACAAGCAGTCTTAGTCCAAATTCCCTAGAATTAAGCTGTTCCTTATCTAACTCTGAGCAGATGTTAAATGTTAGTTGAGAAGATTCCCATGAATAAGGTTTTTACCAATAAAACAGTTTAATTGAACCTTCATGTGTGGACCACACGGTCTTTCATGCCTGACATTTTTATCTCTTAGTATTTGTCTTTTTCTACTGGGAAAAAAAAAACTTTCAAAGAAGAAAGCATTACATGCAGTCCCTAATCAGTATCCACTCAGCTTAGAAAAGAGTTAGGATACAGGTAGGCTAGAAAGTAAGAACTTGAAAGTGACATAGCCAGTAACTCCCCACCTGAAGTGAAAGCACAGTGCAAGAACATCCATTCAACCCAACTGGTGAATTCCATTAGATGCTCTTCAAGTCTTACTAGAAATATACACTATTTTCCAAGCAAATTTAATCATTCCTACAAAGAGATTTCTATTTCAAATTATTATAAAGGACAAATCAAACTTTTGCATCTACATCTAGATTGTAGAAGCCCAGTGATTAGAGATTCCTCTCTACAAATCATCTTTTATTTTGCTCAGCTCATTCATTTTCCAGTTAAAGATTAATTATACTCCATTTTCAAGACACTCAAATATAAATGTATTTAAATTAAAAGCATACTTTCTTTGGAACAGATGACATTTCTTTTCTCATCGTTCGTAGCAAAAAATCAGGCATATTATTTTCAATATCTGCCCGTGTTCCCTTTTTCTTTAGCACTGCAGCCAGAAATGAAATAACCTGGGAAAAGCACAGTGGAAATGTTCAAAGAAAACAGAAAGAGGCAATGAAAGTAAGAGGATGTAACTATTTTTAAATCCACAGATATCAAGAATACAAACTAGTGGGATTTTAATAATGGGCATAATGGTAAAAGGATATAATTGCATCAATCA
>NW_015388480.1:41273-143416 GCF_001527695.2 Protobothrops mucrosquamatus
AATAATAATAATAATAATAATAATAATAATAATAATAATAATAATAATAATAATAATAGTAAAGTTGGAAGGGACCTTGAAGGTCATCTAGTCCAACCCCCTGCTCAGGCAGGAAACCCTATACCATTTCGGACAAATGGCTGTCCAGTCTCTTCTTAAAAACTTCCAGTGTTGGAGCATTCACCGCTTCTGGAGGCATTACTATGTTAATTTTACTACACAAGTATGCTGATTTTCATCTCTTGTACCATTTAAAAGGACTATTATTCATAATTGAGTTCATAACATGAAATTGCCTTAAACCAGCCTTTTAACTTTCAATCAGGTGAGCACATTTAAAAATGCGTATGTTCAAATAGAAACTCGCCCTGCAAATATATGTGTATTTTCTTTCAACTTACAACCAAGTTCAAATTATTTTGAATAAAAGTTATTTGTCACAGAAATTCTGTTTTCTCATTATAAATACAGCTTCCTACAAAATCAGGCAAGAAGCTATTTATAGGAAGTTCAAAGCAAACAGAGTGATAAATTATACAATGAAATTGTAAATTAAAATCAATATGCAATTTAATCTCTAAATTTCTCACAGAACAGAGTACTATTTCTCTCTTAGACATGAGTTCCATTCTGAGAGGCAATATATTTTTCCCTATGTGACAATAGTTACAGCTATTTTCCCCACATACTGATTTTATGCAATACATTCTGAAGACAGATATCCAGAAAAGAATGCAATTATATTTCCAACAGGTAGTATAAAAAGGCATGCAGAAACCATCCTTGATTTTAAAAAAAGACATGGAATTTATATTATATTATATACATTTCCTAGCTTGTGATTAGAAAATTCCACTCTCATCAACTGTTCGCTTTCTGGGTTTATTTGGCATCTTAAATAGGATGGAAAAGTCAGCATACGTGCAAAAAATAAAAAATACTTCCAATTTTCTCATCATTATCAAGCTTTAATCAATTCCATATGGCTTTTTAAAGCCAAAATAGTCAAAGATTCAAAATCCCTAATACTGATCAGTGTGAAAAAAGTAAAGTTTTGATTTATAAAAAAACTAAGGCATCGACATTTTAATAAAACAGTCATCAAAACTGCCGCTTAGAAACTATACAAGCATCAATAATCAATTAATATAAGTACTTTTTATTTTCCTCTGCAAAATGTTCCTGTTAAGTCCCTGAGAAAATTTTAAAATAAGATTACAATTACTTGATTTAAACAGTATGGTATTTTTTGAAAAAGAAAAAAAACCTAAAAATTATTTTAAAGCCTGCTCTCAAATTCTATGCCAACTTGTCACTGCTGTGTTTAATTCATCCCCCATCAAAAATAATGCAAGAAACAATATACTACATGAGATAGCAAAAAAAAAACTCAAAGAAAAACAAAACTCTACTCAAACTCAACTGCTTCATTTCATATACCTTCACCTCACTTAGGATTGCACTGTGAAGAATTTACTTTTCTAAATAGATAATTTGGATGTTTTATTCTACTTTAGAAATATTGTCAGGACTTTTAGAAGAAAAAGAGGAGGCAGAAATACCTGGATTGTTTTCCCAAGCCCCATGTCATCTCCAAGAATGCACCCACTTTTACGAACATAATGTCCATGGAAAAACTGGGCCCCTTCTCTTTGATAATCACGTAGGTATCTATTAATGGTATAAGGGATCTCTTCCCCGTTGTTGGACAGCTCAAAGGCAACTGTTGGTGACGGCAGGCTTCGGTCTGGGAAATAAGGCTTTTCCAAATCTTCATCATCGAATATTAAATTATTCTTTGTAGTTTTATTTGTTTTGATCTGCGAGAATTTGGTTGCAAGTATTTTCTCTTCCTCATTTTTCCCAAGGGAAACTGTGGCAAAACACTTCCCATTGCTATTTGTTTCATAAGACATTACTGTAGCATCTCAAAACTTCCCAACTTCAGGAAAAGGTGCAAGACATCTATCTCCAACATGCCACTGGTCTGTTAAAAAAACATGCAAAGAAAATAACAAAAAGCAGTGCACTGCAACAAAACTTAGAAAGAAATCCTTGCTGAAAATAACACTGGAATCTAAATTTGTATACAAAGCACTGAGCTTTTGTCCTTAACCGTGCTGAGGATCAAGCAAGATATGCATTCGAATAAATAAACCACTAAATTAGCCAAATTGTCAATTTGGCAAATGCATATTTATCATTTTGTGTTTACTGCATAACCTTCAACTTATTTTAAAGAATAGTCTAAGGCTAACTATCAAAGGATAAATGCCACAGAATAAAATTAAAGACAAGATTCCATGTCATATAATAACAACTCTTATATGTGGAAATTCCCGTGAATGTTTTTTTGAATAAATACATTAAGGACTGTACCAGATCACCAACCAAAGACTTACCACTATTTTTTCTCTATACAATACAGATGCTGAAGCTTATAGCTCCTAGCAATTGGTGTGAAAAGGCTGCTGCATCTGATATTAGAGGTAAGCATTACCACCTTATAATCCTTGAATATATTTAACCTCTTTAAAATTGCCCACAATGATTTACATCTGTAATAAAACTCCAGTTTTTCCACACCATCCATAATAGTATATAGTTCCACCACATTCCTCTTAATCTTTTTCCAGGTTAGAAAGACCGTATCAGCAAAGAGCATGGTTGCAAGATTTTTTTTTCAGCACTTTATGAAGAGCTTCTCTCCTAACCACATCACTGGCAAAGAAGATGGATGAGGAATTAGAATGGCGAAGTCACTATCCAACTCACTCTTCTATAAGGATGTATTGGGGACTTGTTTTCTGGATTTTTTTTTCTCCAATCCCCAGCCCCAACTGTTCTATTTCTAAATTTGAATTCAAATTCCTTTTCTGTTCAGTTTTTAAAGAATTATCTTGTTGAAGAACAGAAAGTCAATGGGAGAACCCTAACTTTCTCTTGTTTAAGAAATAAAGAAATCAATTAACAACTGCCTTGTTTAGTGACTGTTCAAACTTATGACAGCACTGGAAAAGTAGCTTTACCATCAGTCCTTGAACATATGGCTATCTCATGTGATCACCATTTGGGCACTTCACAATCATCACACATTTATAACTGCCCCAGTGTCTCATGGTCAGGCTTCTGATAAGGAAAGTCAATGGAGAGGCTGGTAGGAAAACTTGCAATGTGATGTCACTCTTAATCACAGGTGATTCACTTAACAAATACAGCAGAACATTGTAAATCTGGCAGGATCACATGATGTTTCACTTAATTAACACATTGCTTACCAAGGGAGTTTCCAGTCCCAATTGCAGGTGTTAAATGAGGAATTAAAAAATGCAATAGATTAATAGTAATTAAATTGCAATAGAGCAGACATGTCAAACTCGCAACGTCACATGACGCCGCACAATGTATCGGGACTGTTTTGCCATTGCCGGCAATGGGGTGAGCATGGCTTCTGCGTGACGTGTCCAGCCCACAGGCCGGCAGTTTGACACCCCTGCAATAGAGGCAATTTTACTTTTGATCTCTTATGTCCTTACATAAGATTGAAACATTGATTCCAGCATTATTCTCTCCTTTCAAGGTAATTTATAAACATAACTCACCTGTGAAAGTCACACATTCCTAATTACATGTAGGAATATATCTCCAAATGCCTATAAAATAGGAGGAAAAACTTAAAGGAACAACAATCAGTAAATGCCATCAATGATCAAAGAAGAACCCATACCAAAATTTTAAAAATTCAAAACACGTAGACAAAGGCATAGCAAATACAATGCAAATCAATCAATAATACTTCAATTTGAGAAAGAAAAGTAACTGCAGACTTTTTGCTATTAAAATACAGAACATCCCATATCAAAGAGGATTGTTTACACAGAAGATTGTCCTGAAGATTGTTTATAAACATAGTTGCAAAATCTGCCAAATTAGAGCCAACTAATATTTTGTGCTGTTGACAAAATCATTTTACTATTACTGTGTCAATACCCTGCTTCATCTCATTACTACCAAGACTTCTTAAGACAATTATAAATACTTCATCAATAAATTGAAGACACCCTCAAACCAAACTCAATTCTTAGCAACATAGTCTTCTGTTTACTTGTTAGCAATGTATAAGTACTTAAGAAGGCATTACTGCCTTCTTGATTTTTTTCTTTCCAATCTTGCCCACAGCCCTGTAATTTCCTAGTGGTCTCCCATCCAATACTAACCAAGCCAATCTCTATTTAATTTGCCACTGCTAGACAACAGCTAATAAACTACATGTCATCTATTCAATAATAGCTAATAGACTATGTGGGGAAAGAATGTGAGATGAAAATAAAACTAAACCCCAGCAACTCATGCAACGTTGTCATAATTTGGTCATAACACAGTCATACTGTTTCATCTAGACATAATCCTAAAACATAATTCCTGTTCTCGCACATCATTTACACATACAGCTCATCGTGTTTTTAACTAATGCAATTTTTGGGGTTTCCAAACACCTAAACAATAAACTTCAACATATGAGTAGCTTGCACAACACACGAAGGTAAAATTGGCTTGTTTCAGGTTTAATGTGTTGTGCAAACCTTTCTAAAGAATCACAGAAAGCTTTCCTGTTTGGCTTCTTCTTGCTGTCTTGGAGTACTGTATATAAAACAACACCTCATTATGTCTGTCTTATTAGATTAATGCTTAAGATGTGTGGACTTCAACTCCCAGAATTCCTCAACCAGCATGTTGGCAGAAGAATTCTGGGAGTTGAAGTCCACACATCTTAAAGCCACTAAGGTTAAGAAACAATGCATTAGACAGAGGAAGGCAATTTTAAAAAGCAGTGGGAGCTGATTTGAGCTGCCATCTCCCGCCTGCAATCATCCAAACACCACAACATTGTGACAAAGTGACACAAAAAAAAATCTAACTTCCTGCAGCTACCTACTGGTTCTCTAGCCTTTAGCAATCAGATATGATAACCCTTGCATGTTCCTATGTAACCTTTTTAGGATATTTCAAGTATAAATTTTGGGAGGTTAAGAGTCAAGTTGCCTTTCTTTCTGAAAAAAAATCAATCTGAATAAATGTTTTGTATATAAGCTGCGCACTTAGGCGAGGTAGAAACTGCTCTCCAATCTTTTAACTTACTTCATGGAGGGTCCACACACAAATATACTTATGCATATAGACTTGTAAGACGTTTACTTAAAATGTCAGAAGCAAAACAAGACATTTAAGATACATGTAATAAACTCATGCTGCCAGGATCTCCGCCTTAAAAGATCAATATTCTGAAATAACTTTCCCCTGGTGGAAGTTTCTGCTCTAAAACATCTCTTTAAAGTTTGAGAAAAAGCCATTCCCAACCTCCGTGACCGCCGCTCGCTTTATTGCCCCAAACCACCCTTGCCCACCGCTCTCCTACCATCATCTCGTCGCAGCCGATGAAATCCCGCGAGAATACCTTTCCGTTCGGCATCGGGTCTTTAAGAAAGGCTATTGGTGGCTGAGCTATTCTACTTTCGAAAGGAAATCACCATAGATGTAGAATCGTAAAGAGTCACGACTCAGAAGTCGTATCCTACATAGAAGCCTTTTTTTTGGTTAACCTTTTCCTGGAGATTGACCGCCCGTGGCTGCGCAGACGTGCTCAGAGTATCGAGAGGAGACAGAGTAAGGCTGAAGCTCAGTGAAGTTGTTTGTGAATTACATGTAGTCCTCTCATTACATGAAAGTGGTCCTCTCTTTACAGGTTTTTTTTGGGGGGACTGTTTAAAGGCATTACTATTGGATACTCTTGGCTTCATTTATTCATTTATTATAGTTATATAACCGCCCATCTTATGCACCATGACCCTAAGCCACGATGGCTCACAAATAATAAAAATAGTAAAAAGCATAAAAACAATGATAAAAGCTCTGATCTCTCACAAAAGCAATACACTCCAATATACAGGTATTCCTTGTTTAATGACCACAACTGGAATCAACAACTTCATTGCTAAGCAAGAAACTTCACAATTGCTTCTCATACTTATGATCGCCAGAGCGTCTTTGCAGTCACATGATCAAGATTCCAGCGCTTCGCAACCAGCAGGCGTTTACAACCATTGCGGCGTCATGCAATTGCCACTTTGTGTGCACTTCACAGCTAGCTTCCAACAGTCAGTGGAGAAGCGAGCAGTAACATTATAAGTTGTGGGCACATGTTGCTTCACTTAATCATCTTGCTCAGCAATGGAGTTGTTGATTCCAGTTGTGGTCATTAAACAAGGAATACCTGTATATTGGAGTGTATTGATTTTGTGAGAGATCAGAGCTTTTATCATTGTTTTTATGCTTTTTACTATTTTTATTATTTGTGAGCCATCATGGCTTAGGGTCATGGTGCATAAGATGGGCGGTTATATAACTATAATAAATGAATAAATGAAGCCAAGAGTATCCAACAGTAATGCCTTTAAACAGTCCCCCCAAAAACCTGTAAAGAGAGGACCACTTTCATATAAACAGTAGATTAAAGCTCAGCCTTTACTGGAGTAATTACAAATTATACTGATATGCTTTTCTTCATAGTCAAGACCCAAAGGAATCTACAAGATGGCCATGAAGAAGAGGTCTAATCTATATATAGATATAAATATATGCAGATATATAGCTACATACATACACACATATGTTACCTTCGAGACCGCCTCCTGCCACAGACTACCCCCCACCGACCTGTACGCTCTCACAGAGTGGGTCTCCTCAGGGTGCCGTCAGCCAGACAGTGCCGGCTGGCGACCCCAAGGGGGAGGGCCTTCTCTGTGGGAGCCCCCACCCTCTGGAACGAACTGCCCCCAGAGATCAGGGTGATCCCTGATCTCCCTTCCTTNGCCTGAGGGATTTTAAAGGGGTTTTAATTACTTTTAATTGGACATATTTAAATATTTTGTTTTAATTAAATTTTAATTAGGGATAATATGTATATATGTTAGTATTTTATTCAATTGTCAGCCGCCCTGAGTCCGTAAGGAGAAGGGCGGGATATAAATGCAATAAATAAATAAATAAATAAATAAATAAATAAATAAATAAATAAATAAATAAATAAATAAAAATGCAATAAATAAATAAATAAATAAATAAATAAATAAATAAATAAATAAATAAATAAATAAATAAATAAATAAATAAATAAATAAATAAATAAATAAATAAATATACCCATGCTCATGTCTGTATGTGAAAAACAGTTACAGACTCCATTGCTAAGACTGAGAACCAAAATACATGTCACAATGTCTGACGCTGACCATGTTCAGTAGCCAAATATCTACTGGTCCAGCCCATCCAATGGGGGAAAGGGCTGTTATACTACCGTACTTATAAAGCCTTTACAGTGCCCTCCTGCTAGAAGGGCTCATGGGATATTAGGCATTTTCTAGTGGGGGAAATAGTTGGGATTGTCTACTACGCTCAAATTGCCACTTACTGTGATTGAGTGCTGCAAAACTACTGCAGGGTTCTGCTGCTTGACTAAGTGGCTGATTGGATTAAGTGAACAGAGCAAATACGAACCTATGTGTTTCCATAACAACTAGGTAACCAGACATTTAGGGTCAAATGATGGTAATTCTGAAGTCAGAATTTGTTTCAAGATACATTACAGTTTGGTGCTTGGCTAGTCTTAAAAATGTTTTTGATTCCACTGATTCATTTCGGTATGTTATCTGTTTAATGGTTGATTTTAAGAAATCTTGTCTTTAAGGTTATTTTATTTTATTCTGGGGTTTTTGCAGCATAATTTCAGACACAGAATGGGATGTTATATTAGGCATAATATTTTTAAAAATACCTTTAATCAAATCAGAAATAAAGTTCAGTGACTCAAATCATTGGAAAATAAAATCTTACCACATAAAGATAGATGCCCACAAGTTTGAGTGTCCATTTATGATAATAAATTAGAAATAAATTTAAAAGACAAACTTATAGGTACAATGTATAACTTTTATATTTTCATTGATAATTATACTTGTTTTAATCTAATGTGATGCAACAAAAGAACTTTTGCACCAGGACAAAAATTAAGCATCAATTCTAAGTACAATGTTCTGAGAACAAGCTTTATTTAATACAGTCAAACATTCTTCTGAGTAAATGTATGTAGGTTGATTATTTTCTAAAGTTTTTCCAAAAGGACACGCTGTATAATATGAATACATTTAAATAAGCCATACCTACATTCTTATATTACAACATACTTAATTAAACTTTGTTGTAGCCTGCCCAAAGTTTTCTAGAACTGCAGTATGTTATACATGTTGTTGAATACAATTAATTAATTAATTAATTAAATACACATGTCAATTATTGATACAACATGCTGCAATCACTCCACTCCTGAATTCTTATTGTGTAATAACTTCAGGGTGTTTTATATTATTATATAGAAGTTTTATAAAGCATTTCTTCCCTTAGGCTGATGGTGCCCTTTTACTGTATTGTGCATGAAAGCATTGTATAAATTTGCAATTCGAAAATGCTTGTGTGGGAATAAATCCCATTGAATTCTGTGGGACTTATTTATGAACACCTAGGATTGGTCTGCATTTCCAGCAATTTTCCGTTTTCATCCCCTCCTATCTAAAGCCAAGAAATAGCTCAAAGCTATTGTTTTATGACAGTGTTTTTAGAGCCTCTAGGCAAAAAGACTTGCAGCTTGTAGATCTCTTTGTCATAAACCACAGCTTTTAAAATTTCTGGGTGTTGGCTTTGCAGTTTAAAAATAATGTGTGGGATTTTGAAAGTATATCATTTTCCTGTGTATTCAGACCACACAATCTTTTTGCAAAGTACTATTCTTTGGAGTGGCATTTAGCCAGTATTCAAATTCTGCTAAGCCAGTGAGCTTCAGTATTCTGAGCTTGTAAAGAAAACTTGTAATGTATGAAATTAAATAGGAGTGCTCCATTTTGGCCTGTGGAGCAACAATGTGCCAACAAGGGCCTCCCTAGAATATTTTGGATAATTGCTATTGCAGCTTTGCAGTGGGTGGTAAAAAAAACAAAAAAACAAGCTGGAACAGCTTCCAAATTATCTTTAACTACTCATTTTCCTGTCAGAAAGGGTAAAACTGCATGCCAGCCCTGCAGCTATCATACTTGTCCATCTGATTAAAAGTAATAGAAAGAAAACCATATGAAGTGCATGCTGAGGAAAAAAGGCCTTCGGATTTGAACCTCGAAGACGTTAGGAATTATGAATTCTTTTCTACCAGTTTTCTCCCCTTTCTTGTAATATAAGTGGTGAAATCAGGATCTATCAGCAATTTACAGAACTTGCATCAATTCATCTCCAAGTTATTACTGGTAGCTTTTGAACACAGGATTCAGCAGGCCAAACTTTTACCATCTGGACAAGATTGTCAACAAGATTATTTATTTGGTTGATTGACTGTCTGATAACATATCTTTTGCTTTAGATTGCCATACATGGTTAGTAACAAAATAAAAACCAAAATGTTAAAAACATATTTTAAAAATCCAATACTATAAAATACCTAGTGAAAAGTCTTTACCATTTCTTTCCTAAATGGCACAAAAACAGAGGCAATTCTACCCCACAATGAGATGTGGTTAATGGATTCCAAAATCCATCAACAAACCCATCTTTCAAAAACTAATTTAGCATGATATGTGAATCCAGTCCATGATGGTTTATTAACAACAAAATAATAGTGGAATTTGCATATTTGGATAATTCTGCCCAGTGATTTTTTCCCTTCAAGCTTGAGATAACTGGTTATAAGAACTGTCACAGGAAGCAAAGTAATACAAGACAGCTCCTCCCAGATTATATTCCAATGGGAAGTATATATTTAGTGCCAGGAATGGCAAGGATTGATAGTTTATGAAGATGTTGCAATATTAAGGGAACTTCTTTACAACCCAAGTTATTTAATAAACATTGATTCAATTCCTAGTTTGAATGTGCTGTTCTCAACTTTCTCAAGTTCCACCTCAGATAAAACAGAAAAGAAAACAGTTCCAAACTGGAAAAGAGTTGGGTGATACATCTTTTGAAGATATCCCTGGCTGACTGTAATAGTATTATGCTTTAATTTTGAAGAAAAATAGTACATGAGGCTCCACAACAATGAGGTATGGGACATGATATAGCTTCTCTCTTCTCAGGTCCTTCTTCTTCAATTGAGGTTCTTATAACATACTGTATTTGGGACAATGAGTTCACCCAAAGAAACAAAACAGCTGAAGAAAAATGCAAGTGATAAGCATTCAAAATCACAAAACATAGCTTAGTGTGTGTGGTCCTGTGCAGTACAGCACATTGGGCAACAAACCTTTTTACAAAGATTTTGATCAGCTGCAATTGTGTGACTTCATTTCTCCAAGTATTTTCCAAGTCTTGTTTTTCACCTCATCCTGAAGAATATGCCTCTTCCTTCCAGGTGATATCCATATGACAGTCTTTGGGTGGACGCCTGAGTGGGATCTGGCAGTTATAAACTATATTAAACAAAATGTATCCTGAGCACCTCACGGTGTCTTATAACTAGTGTTTCGTAGAATCTTATCAGAAATATGGTCATCAAAAATGACACCAAGGTTTCTTCATAGACCGTACTGACGGAACACATTAAGCTTGTGTGCTGTGTGTTGCTTTTCCAAATTTTGCTTGCATAGATTGTTGTCAGTGGAATGATGGTATTGTAAAGTCAAATCCTTGTTGCAGTATCAACTATAGATATGGAAAAAGCATCACTGGAATATTGTTGATGCTTTTCCAATTCTGTGATTGGCATTTATCATGATGCCTCCAACAATTACTAATATGCTGCTGAAATATATGGACTCTAGCACAACAAAATAGCATTTTTTTAAGTACCAGGTGCTAGAGAACAACCATGAAAATGGCCAGATTTTTTTTCGCCATGTTTCTTACTTTCTTGAAGATTTTAGGCTGGCCAAACTAGATGGGCCATAGACTGATTCATTGTCTAATGTTAGACAGTGGACAATGAAAAGAAAGAAAGCTTATAAACTGGATACTGTTTAGTAGAAGCAAAATGAACATTCGGAGATCCAAATGTTTGTTGGAAATCCAACAAACCTGGAAGGAGAGATAACACAAATCTTGAAAAAAAATTGTATTGAATGCTATAAGGGGATTTTCCCTATCTTTGGCTGGATTCACACAGTATATTCTTATATAATGTGATCATTGGTTTGGAATGGGTTAGGCCAGGGGTGTCAAACTGCCGGCCCATAGGCCGGATGCATCATAGCAAAACCGCGCCCACCACATTGCCAGCAATGGCAAAAAAGTCACGATAAGTCACGACACATCACATGACGTTGTGACTTTGACACCCTTGGATTAGGCAGTCCAAGTTCAAGATCCTGCTTGACCACTCACTGAATTTACTCTGGGCCAGTTACATCCTCATAGTGTAATCAACCTCATGGAGTTGTTGTAGGAAAATTAGGTGAGACTTTCATGTAAGGAGCTTGACCTCTCATAGAAAAGATATAATATAATATCATAATAAATAAGTAAAATGTCTCAAACTTTTATTCTTTTGTTATTAAATCAGATGGATTTTTTTTTTAAAAAAATACTCTTTCTTCTTCCAAATGTGTTATGTAGTAAAAGCAACATGATGCTAACTTTTAATTGTTACTTCTTTCCAGGTCTCAGATATAATTCACTTATTTATTTGTAAGACTTGGGACAGAAAAATAATTGTTAGAATTATTAGATTACCCTTGATCTTTGGTGACATAAGAGAAATTTAAAATTAACTTCCAAATACATGTATGTAAACTGTGTATTCTCCTGCAGACAGAGTAATCCACTATGTTCACATATAAACAGAACCTTTAAATATGCACCAGATGTTCTTTTTTGAAATAGTTCTTGAATTCATTGACAGGCCTTTGGCTACACAGATGAATTAATTTGTTCGGGGCAGATTTCATAAACCCTCTAATAATTCTTACTCACGCACATCTTGACTTGATTTTTCGGATCTACAGCATGTGTTTTAAATGTTTTAACCTTTACTACTTTAATCAGGTAGCATTTACTTCAGGTTTGAAGATGATCAGTCATTGAAAGATACAGTTAACTGGGAAATAAAATCCAATTTGTCAGTTAAATCAGGTCCACAGACCTATATAAATGTAAGAAATCACTCAATTCTATTCACTCTTTTGAATGATATCACCTGCACCTTAGCTTACACTAGAAATGTTCTTAAAAATTCTTATGAATGAGTAGCTTTTAAAATGGTATTGAATATTATTGATTTGCCAAACTAAAAGGAGATGCATGCAAAAAAAAATATGGCACAGACTTCTCTAACGGAAACAAAAGAGCTAAAATAAATTTCTCGCTACACATTTTCACAGATTTATCAGTTTTAAACTCTGAATAAAAATGGCAATTAAGTGATTTCTTTGAACCATTTCATAGCACAGTGGTGGCGAACCTATGGCACGGGTGCCAGAGGCGGCACTCAGAGCCCTCTTTGTGGGCACGCGCGCCGTCGCCCCAGTCCTAGGCCTTCAGCTGGGTTTTATAAAACCTTTTCGCTTTAGGCCTCCGCCACCATGTACAAAAAAAAAAGTTCAATCAATCAGTCAATTTCAACTTCTCGCGGGAAAAAAAAAAATCTTGCAAAGTTGGAATTGATTGATTGAACTTTTTAGTCCCACCCAGTCTGCCATTACCACCGCAGCCATGCCCACCCAATGGGCCACAACCACCCAATGGGCCACACCCACCTGGCACCCGACGATGCATAAGTGGGATTTGGGTTGCAATTTGGGCACTCGGTCTCTAAAAGGTTCGCCATCACTGTCATAGCATTTCCTTTAGTATATAATTTTATTGTTATATTAAACCTGCTTTCTACTTCTGTAAGTACAATATCACTAATCGCCAGAGTACTTCACTTCCCTGAAAAAAGTAGAAGTGAGAGGTATAATCCCACAGAAAGTGCCCACTGAGCACTTGTCCCTGGCAGCACTGATTGGAACCACACATCAGGAGGATAAAACAGTTCCCTGAGTTTTAAAATCCAGAAGAGATTAAAGACAGACTGAAGAACTATCTTCCTTGCTATGAATCTGTCCGTAGATCAGCAGGAGAGGCATTTTTAAAGAACCTCCACTGCTGTGTGTTGTCTATCAGCTAGAGGCAAGAGAGTCTTCTAATTTAACAGGGGTCCTCAACCTTGGCAACTTTAAGACTTGTGGACTTCAACTCCCAGAATTCCTCAGCCAGCAAAGCTGGCTGAGGAATTCTGGGAGTTGAAGTCCACAAGTCTTAAAGTTGCCAAGGTTGAGGACCCTGTTCTAATAGATAGCTCTAGGTTATGGAGCATTCTCTGCAGGGAGATACATTTGCCATCCTTCCCATCTCCCAGTATTTAGAAAAATGTCAAAGCCACATCTCATTCCCTGAGCTTTGAGTCATTCATTAATTTAATGTTTAAATGATCAATTTTAGAGTTTGTTTTACTTGCTATAAGTGATATTGTACTTACAAGAGTAGAAAGCAGGTATAATTTATAATAAAATTAAATAATTATTTTTATGATAAATAAAAATAACAGATACACTACACAGAAGCTTTTTGATCTACAAAGAAGCTTTTTAGTGTAAAAAAAGTTTCAACATCTCTTCGCTATAGTATATACATTATAATATTTAAACAAGAAAGCAATCAAAACTTTCCTTTCAAAATTTAGCACCAATTTTCAATACAATTTCAAGAGCAGATACCAGAGATATGTTCCTTAGCTAGTTGTGCTCATCGGTTTCTCATAATTGTTCAGGATAGGAATTTCTACCTGATTTTAACGCAAGATTTCAATATACTTGTGTAGGCTTCCATGGCTAGTATCTATTGGGCAGTGTTGAACTTCAGGGCTTAGTAACGGTGATCTAGACCAGGGGTCCCCAACCCCCAGTCCATGGACCAGTACCGGGCCGTGGCATGCCAGCAACTGGTCTGCACAAAAAAGGAAAAGCCCCATTTGTGAGATGTAGGCAACACACAAAACCAAGCATCCTCTGGTCCACAGAAAAACCTCTCTCCACGTAACCGGTGCCTGGTAACCTCTGATCTAGACAACAGATTTCCTGATGTTTCACCAGTAACTAGAGCTAGCATCTTCAGTGGTCTTCAGAGATGAGGTTGGGAGCTGATTCCTGATTGGTCCTGCTTTTGAGTGGCATCTTGGTGTGGCACAGGGCAGAAAACCAGGCTTTTTTAACCTTCAGACTTTCTTTTTCCTTATTAAAGCTATTGGGGTGTTTGTACAACTCAACAGCCTTTCTGTGCAAGCATACCTAAATAGTTTGGTGTTGTTGATAGCACTTGTATGTTCTTGGATTGAATTATGGTCTAACCCAGGGGTGTCAAACTGCTGGCCCGCGGGCCGGTTTCATCATACCGGAGCCGCGCCCACCCCATTGCCAGCAATGGGGAAAAAGCTCCATGACATCGCGCGACCTCATGTGACATCGCGAGTTTGACATGCCTGGTTGGTCCAGTAGTTAAGGTACCAGGCTAGAAACTGGGACATTGTGAGTTCAAGCCCCACTTTAGCCATGAAAGCCAGTTGGATGACCTTGGGCCAGTCACTGTCTCTCAGCCCAATCCACCTCACAAGTTTGTTTTGGTGGGAAAAAGAGGCGGAGGAAGGAGTATTGTGTGTGTTTGCCGCCTTGAGTTATTTATAAAAATAATATAGATGGGATATAAACAAAATAAACAAACTAATAAACAAATGACGGTACGGGGTGTGTTCTACAATGGTTGATTTTTTTTCCAGGCTGTCCTAGTCTTCAGTGCCTTTCTTATTCCTTCATTCAACTGTGTTTTGTGGTACCAATATATATTTACCCACAGCTACAGAGGCTGCGAGAGACAGGAGTCCAGTCAGTCCCTGCTCAGTTGCCTGTGGTGTGCATAGCAGACCATCTTGCCTTTGCAAATGCCAGCCACAGTTGCTGGTGAAACATCAGGAAATCTGTTGTCTAGACCACGGTCACTAAACCCTGAAGCTCAACATTGCCCAACAAAGAGTTCAATGTAACTGACTTTTGAATAGCTGGATTTCTTCCTCCCAAGACTTTGGCAAGTTATCTGACATTTTGAATATTTTACACACACACAGTCAGACAATTATTTAATCCTGAGCAAAAACAGCTGAAAATATTTTGATACCCTGCATGAGAAGATTTACAGCATCATGCCATACCTAGCCATCTGTTTTATACTTAATGTAAAACTTTATCTTTTGGGGTCGATGTTGTTTTCTTATACTCATTTATAATTTCTTCATCCTGCAACGTTATCCAAATCACTGTAACAAAACATTACAATAGTGCAAAAGCCATTACTCAACACTGGCATCTGTTTTTAATGTAACTCTAAAAGAATCCTGGGATGCTAGATCCTGATGTTTTTGGTATGTGGGAAGTCTCTATAATGTAGTCACTGTAGCTGTTGACATGTGGGTAGGTGGAGAGAAATCAGGAAGGTCTAACATCCTGATTTATAAGTCTAATTTGTAATTGATTAATTATTTTGCTTTATTAGAACAGATTAAGGATACTTATATGGCTGAATCAGTCTTAGAACTGCCAAAAGAAATCTTATTTGCCCCCAAAGGCAGCTATCATGGATATTAGGGGCCATGGATACAAATGCACTAGCTCAGCAGAGCATTGCCTGGATTTTAGCACAAGTGCAATAGGAGATAACCTCCCTAACCATGAGGAGGCACCTGGGCCAGGGCTTTTCAACCTTTTTACCCATTGTACCACTTTTAGGATATGGCAATATCCAAGTACCACCAGTCGCCTAACAAGGTGTCAAAAACCTGATGACCAGGAAAAAAAAGGGAAAAAGTGATGAAGTACAGGTAGTCCTCGACTTACAACAGTTCGCTTAGTGACTGTTCGAAGTTACAATGACTCTGAAAAAAGTGCCCCCCAAGCCACAGCCGAGCAAGACACCTGCCTGCCCGCCTGGCTGCGCTTTTCCTTCTGTCTGAGGTTTTCATTGTTGTGAGCATTTCTGTTGAGGATTGGCACTGGGGGTGGGGTGGGGGTGTTTGGTTTTTATTCCCCCCATCTGCTGGGTGGTTGCAGCAGGTTTTGGTCACTTCACATGACCCTGGGACACTGTGACCGTCATAAATATGAATCAGTTACCAAGCATCTGAATGTAAATCACAAGACCCTGGAGATGCTGCAACATTCCAGCTGATCGGCGCTTCTTCTAGGCTCAGAAGCGCCAGGATCAGTGCTGCTTTCCAGCTGATTGCTGCTTCTTCTGGAGCCTGGCGCTGATCCTGGTGCTTCCACTGAGCCTTGACAGCCCCGAAGAAGCGCTGATCCTGGCGCTTCCGTTGAGCTCTGACAGCCCTGCAGCTCCAGCCATCTCTCGCTCAGGCTTGTGTGATGCTGCCACCGGTTCAGCTCATTCCCCTCCCCTGCTACCTCTTTTCTAGGATGGTTGCATACCACCTGCCAGGTGCTAATGTACCACAGGTGGTACCCGTACCACTGGTTGAAAAGCCTTGGTATAGAGCAGGGATCTTCAAACTTGGCCCTTTTATGACTTGTGGACTTCAACTCCCAGAATTCCTCAACCAGTGTGCCTGGCTGAGGAATTCTGGGAGTTGAAGTCCACAAGTCATAAAAGGGCCAAGTTTGAAGACCCCTGGTATAGAGTCTCCTGCTTGAGCAGGGGGTTGGACTAGAATACCTCCAAGGTCCCTTCCAAAGTTATTATTTTTTATTCTGTGCTTTATAAGTAACTCAAGGCAACAAACATGTCTGATACTCCTTCCTTCTCCTATTTTCCCCACAACAACTCTGTGAGGTGGGTTGATAAGAGACAGTGACTGGCCCAAAGTCACCCAGCTGGCTTTCACTGCTAAGATGTGACTAGTATTCACACTCTCTTCCTGGTTTCTAGGCTAGCATCTTAAGCACTACACCAGATTGGCTGTCTTTGTTTGGAGCTTAGTGATATCTTAAGTGATTTCTAATGCTAATTATTGATTTCTAATTAGATGAACACATCCAATAATTGCCCAGCCAAATCTTAATAATTTGCATAAAAAAGTTAATAACTTGATTTAACTAAACCAAGACTTTTACTCAAACTTCAATTGAATTCACTATTCAGTGTTGAGAAAAGCTAAAGAAGGAGAACCTATAGAGTTCATTAAAAGTCAGTCTGAAATTAAACTTTACAATTTATCTTTCACCAATGAAGAAAATTCATTGGGACCAGAGGTCATTAAAAAGAACTAAACAAAAGAAACCATGTTTCTTGTAAACTTCCTATCATGTATCATATTTGGCACTGAAAGGGGGAAACAAGCTACAATTTGTTCACATAAAGGCAACAGATGAGAGTAAACCTGGGGTACCACTAGGAGAGGATCTTGAGAGAAGCCTAGAGCTGCGCTTAGGAAAAGTAAAGAAATATATTACAATCCCTACCTACATTTTGCAGCCAGTGAGGATTAGATAGTGAGTTGGAAATGCCAATGTATTCTTTGTTTCCCAGTTTCATCTGACTATTTGAAAAGCAAAGAATGAGAGTATGCCAAAGAAGTCTGATTCAAGGCTAGCTGGCCACATAGGATCCAACTTCACATACTTCTCTAATTGCAGTATGAAGATGCCATTTTTTAAAAAGATAATCGTCCATTTGTTCCTTTTGCAGCCACTTCAGAGGCAATTTAAAGTCGTTATACAGAATAGCTAAATCAGATTTAGTTTTTCTTCTCCAAACATTTTGGGCTTCATCTACAATACTTCCTTAATGACGTGGTTGATAATGCAGTTAGGGGCTGGAATTTTCTTACTTACTCACTGTTTTGGATTGGTCTGAGCAGTGGTGGGATTCAAATATGTAAATGACCGGTTCTCTGTGTGGATGCAGCTTCCGGAAGTCCATTCTGGGCCTGGGCATCAAAAAATTAGCTACCGGTTCTGCCGAAGTGGTGCGAACTGGCTGAATCCCACCACTGGGTCTGAGGCATTCCCACACCCCTCCAGTTGGCTTGATCTACAAGTGAATTATGTATCTGCATAATGCCCAATCAATACTTTCTGAAGTCAGGCATTTTATACATGGCTTTAACCCTCTTTTGAAAGAGCACTAAACCCATTTTTAAATATAGGGCTAAGAATGTTAGTCCTGAAGTCAGCCTTTTGAAGTAGCCTAGATTAGGAAATAGATGTCAAATGACATATAGTAAAAGAAATTTGTAAACCTGACAGAGATTCTCTCTCCAACTGTACACTAAAAAGAATCAATACAGAGCAACCTTGAGGTTTTTTCTCACCCTCCTCTCTATTCAGGCTGAGCTGATGTTTACATTAGTTGTTGAATTCCTTCTTCAAGGCTCCCTCCATAATCTTCCACACCTGGTTGCTCTAGGAAAAGAGCCATGTTTTGCTGCTATGTCTTCCTGCTTCTTTCCCAAAGGTCGTTAGAAGTTTTCCACTGTTTATACCAAAAATGTGTTTTGCATAGTCATACTTTTTGCGGTTTTTATTGCTCTGAGGAGGCCAGTACCATTTTGCTTATTCCAACAACATTGCTAGTCATGAGGGCAGAACTAGATCCCTTGATCTGTTAGCACTGTCACTTGCTGTAAATCATAGGTTAAGTAGAGATGATGAATTATACCTTCAATTAAATATACACATTCCTATTTGTGTGTGTGTGTGTGGTGGTGATGGTGGTGATAGTATTTGTCACATGTGGTTATAGAATCCTTTTTTTTTTCAAATTGTGCTTGCCAAGTTCTTACAGCAAAGCTATCAATGAATGGTGCAACATGGATGTTTGTTTATCATCCAGCTTCTCACAGAGTATGTCACTGGTAAAAGCTGACAGAAAGAACTGGCCCATGTCACTAGACTGACATCCATAGCTTAAGGAGGACCAGAACCTAGATTTTTCCACTTCTAGACCAAGAGTCTCCTAATAGCTCTTTCCTATTAGTGTAAACAACTCCTGGATTTCCATCAGAAATCTTCTCTCTTCATGACCTATTGCTCAGATATTCAGTTACTCAAATACTCCATCTCAAATTCGCACTATCCCTGCCCAATCCCATCTCACCACAAATTAGGAATGGTGGTTGTTCTTCCCATTTATTGGAAGGGAAGGGAAGTAAGGGGAGATTGCCAATCACTTGCCTTAATATTTCCCACATTAATAAAACTTTTGAGATAGCATTACATGCCAACCTCACTATTGAGGCACCGTTAGTATACCATTAGGGAAACAGAATTTATGTCAGTATGTTTTTTTAGCAGATGAAGAAATAGAAAAATGCACACATTAAGCCCACAGTCCATTACCTATTTTTCAGACTTTTAATGGTTTAGTTGGACCTGGAAACAAATGGATCATTATTTATTTGTGAAGATTAAGGAGGAATTCAACAGCATTCAAACTGAAATTTAGAATAAAACTGCGTACAAGTCTATAGAACTATTTACTCAATTGTTCTTTCCTCCAACTACCACAGCATTCAGATTTATAACTTGAGAAGATACAAATAGCTTCCCACTTCACACACTGCAGGAAAGCATGACTTTTCTCCTACTGCACTATCAGCTGTTGGCTACAGACACCAAAAAAGAGTGGCAGTGAATTATAAGAATATTTGTAACCTATTTACTGCAGTCTATAATTTACAGAATCCAAACTAAATCAAGTACAAGCTAACTGTGGGCTGATTGCTCCTGTTCATCTACTGCTGTCACACATTTGGAAAAGATTCAAGTATTTTCCCCTACAGTGCTAGTAAATCAAGAAGAGCATAACAAATCAAGGTTAAAGCAATCTTGATTTCATTCATACTGTGGGGTGGGGGAGGAAGAGGGCACGGAAATCCATAATCAAATGGATTTTCCTGGCTGATAGAAATTCTGTTTTCTGAATTTGGCACACCCTTTCTTCTCATGATATACCTATTGCTACAGGGTATCCCAATTATTTCCAGTTATTTAAGCGAAGATGTTGCTGAAACATACACGGAAGAATCATTTCAATACAATACCTTTAAAACTAATGCAATAAAGTACTAATAAAAAAGACTATTATAAAGTTCTTGCTTAATATGACATAAAACATATCACATTATTATCTGTTTGTCTCTGTGTGTTTGAACAAATAAATTTCAGCTCGAAATGTGATTGCGTCATAATCCTTGCATTTCCCAAATAATCTCACCTTCCATTCCTGCAACATGTAAGAAGTTGCAAGGAATTAGTCCTCATTGCCAGCAAAAAAGTAAACTTTGAAACCTTTCCTTCAAAAGGAACCACAGATGTTTCAGTAAACATAGGAGTGAGTCTTGTGGAAAATTATGAAAAGGAGCCTTTATAGTTTTACTTTTGAAGTTTTACTTTTTCCGTAAACCTTGCAGTAATGAAACTCTGTCTTACCTTTGGTATTCTGGTCTGATTAAGCAAACAGACTTTCATCATTTACAAGAGAAACTTTACAAAATATAGTGAAAACCAAAATGATACAAATGCGAAAAACTTTTGCAAAGTTTTTTTGCATTTATATCATAAGGTAGAGCTTCCATGATTAAAATTTACCTCCTTGGTAGGTAGATCAGCTCAACTGATCTTGGCTGAGCTTGAAAACAATAAGTCAAGTCTATCTTGATTACTACTTAGATAGGAGACCACCAGAGAATCCTCAAACTATGGACTAGATAGTGAAATCTGAAAAGACCACCCTGGAAGAAAGCAATGCCAAACTACTTCCTTGTTATTTTAGAGGACATTTGTACATAGCTATGTAGGTTTTAGGAGTTTAGCTGAACTTAAAGGAGACTCTATTAATAGGTCATTATTTGGAACAAATGCCCTTTAAAGGGCCAGATCACCCAAATTATTTAAAAGAACCCAGAAAAGAAGAAGATCCAACTGAACAGTGCTTAGCTTGAATTGTTGAAACTTAATATACCTACCTTGCAATCACCTTTTTTCTGCTGGCTCTGATTCTGAGGAAAAACATCCAATGTACATATTTCAAATACTATGTGCAAAAGCAAAAATGAAACTGCAGTGAAGCTGCTTGCCTTGCCTTAAGAAGATTAAAGGCGGCAATGATAACACTATTAGTATCAAGCTATAGCCCAAAACCTTTCTTCTGTGAAATGGGGATGCTTAATGAACAACATAAGGGATACTGTGACAACATTTATTTTTCTCATTAAATGAAGATGTTACATGACCTGAACTGGGACAGAAGAACAAGACCAACTACGCATATACAAAATGAATAAAGACTCATTATGCAATGACCTTGCAGAGATCTACTGTTTTGCCACAAGCCCAACATGGATCTATTGTTTTACCACAAGCCCAAAATGAACTAACTATTCATTTTATCTGCTTTGAGTGTCTCTTGATTATGGCTAAACTGCCGCAGTAGAAATTGGAGAAGATTCTATTTAAATGAATGAATTTCTGGATAAGAATTTAATCATGTTATATGCAACATATTAAGAAGAGATTATGCAAATTATCATGAAATCTTTCTCCAAAACTTTTCTCTGTCTTATCTTCATACTACTTCCACCATAACTACCTACCTTTATATTTTTACTGACGCAAAAAAGTCAACAGTGATACTTAATTTTTTTAATGCTCTTTATCATGTCTCTTAATTTAATGTGTAATGGGGAAACAGCCAGTCCTTAATGGAACTTTTTACAGGAAAGAACATGGAAAATTACAATGAGATCTTTTGCTCTTAGATGACTTTTTTAAGGTTACTCATTTAAACTGATTAACCTCTTATGCATAACAGGCTGTGTGGGTCTAAATCTGCACCCATGTTAGGTGCATATTATTAGAATTTATTAAAATAGCTAGAAATGGTTCTGATTAAAATTAGACCTGGGCCATTAAGGAAACGTCTGTAAAGTTATAAGTTGTCACAATTATTTTTTCTGATTTGATCTGGTATATTTTATTTTCTTGCAAAATCTGTTGGAAAAAGTGAAGCAATTTGGAGCTGGTCTTTGGTGGAAATCCACAAGCAGGTATGATTGGAAGTTGAACCTTTATTCTCATCCCCGGAAAATAATTAGCAGATTCTTCCCTCATGGTAAGTTTCTTCAGTACAAAAATTGACATTAATAGAAAGCCTTTGAATCATCTCTGCATTTTTCTCTTAACATTATAGTTGAAGATTGTTATTGGGTGGGTTCCTTTCTACTGCGTTGAGGGCAGATCTAATAAAACAAGTCAGAGTCAATCGTTTTCTGCATTCTGGCAGACACTGGACAACTGCAATTAATGTGGAGGAGAAATGTTATATAAATCTGCCATTGTTCAAAGTGAATAACATTTGGAAATAATGCTATCAAGCTGAAACTGGCATTGTGTCTCTTGAGTTATCATATGTTATTGGGCTTGGCTTTGTACATTATGTTTTTAGACATGCTGCTTCCTTGCCTCCCCTCTCTTTATTGCATTGGGGCCCGTGCACGCAATCAAAAAAAAATTCAGCACAAGGATTTAGTTCACATAAACTTGCATTTAGACTGACAGAAAAGTAAACCAAGGCTGGATTCCTAATTTGTATTTGTTTAACAAAGCTAGAATGTTGACTATAAACTGTCTTCACAATGCCAGTGGTTTGTCTACATATTTCTCTGGAAAAACAAAAAGTTTTTTAAAAAAGTTTCTAGACCATATGTTTGATAGAAAGGGACTATAGAAACAACATAACTTTAACCTTCACTCTTGGTTCAGGGATTTAAAGCTACCAATAAATGCATGATTCCCTCAAGTGAGAGAAACTCTATGGATCTACCAAGCAAATTCAGCTTAGCAAAAATGGGTGTCTACAGGAGAAGGCAAAGAACGGAAAATGGTATATCATGTGACTTCACTGTGACAACTGTGGCTTTTATGAGATGCCTATGTTACCAACCAGATATGGCAATACAGATAGTCCTTGACTTTCAACTGAAAAAACTGACCTATGACTGTGTTTTACACGACCATTGTGGCATCTCCATAGTCATGTGATCAACATTCAGACGCTTGGCAACTGACTCATATTTATAACGGTTGCAGTGTCTTGGAGTCATGTGATCACCTTTTGTGACCTGACAATGTGGAAATCAGATTCACTTAACAACCATGTTACTAACTTAACAACTGCAGTGATTCACTTAACAACTGTGGCAAGAAAGGTCGTGAAATGGGGCAAAATTCACTTAACAAATGTTTCACTTAGCAACAGAAATTTTGGGCTCAATTGTGGTCATAGGTTGAGGGCTACTGTAAACCGCTTAGAGAGGGCTTTAAAGCACTGTGAAGCGGTATATAAGTCTAAGTGCTACTGCTAATGTCATAGGTCCCAAGTATTCTTTGTCTGGAGCTCATTCAAATTTGTAACCTAATTGGAATTTCTAAGATAAATACCACAATGTCATTTGCGGGTTAAGATTATTAAATAACAGTCAAAGAATCTTCTGTCTCAGAGGCAGCATATTTCTAATCCTGTTTGCCAGGATTGAGCATCACGTTATAGTCCCCTAATGTCCCGCTTGAGCTATGTCCCAGAAGCATCTGATTGGACAGCATGGGAACAAAAAGATTCCTACAGAGTGCTTAATCTGATCCAGCAGGGCTGTTCTTGCTTACTCCATCATCATAAAGATACTGGCAAAGACCCAAATTTACAGCTAATGGTGTTTTCAACACTGGTGGTTGCTCAGAAGCTCTGAACAGGGTATTTTAGCATCAGAATGAGCAATAAATCTGAACTAACTTGGAGCCTGCCCCCCTGAAGACCCTAATACAGATAGTTCTTGACTTGCAACCATTCATTTAGTAACCATTCAAAGTTACAACGTAACTGAAACTAGTGACTTATGACCAGTTTTCACACGTTTGACCATCGCAGCATCCCTATAGTCATGTGATCAAAATTTGGGTGCTTGGCAACTGGCATGTATTTATGATGGTTGTACTGTCCTGGGGTCATGTGATCACCATTTATAATCTTCCCAGCTGGCTTCCAAGAAGCAAAGCCAATGGGGAAAACCAGATACACTTAACAACCACATGGCTCACTTCACAACTGCAGTGATTCTGTTAACTGTGCCAAAAAAGTTGTAAAATGGGACAAAACTCAGTTAACAACTGCCTTGCTTAGCAATGGAAATTATGGGTTCAGATGTGTTTGTAAGTCAAGGACTCCCTGTATTGGGATTTTCAAATTTTCTTACATAGGACCTGGCACCAAGTTTATCTCATGCAGGCTTGAACAATGTGGCATAAATTGTAAACTTAGCCAAATAAATTGGTTATATGAGCTTCCAGAAGAAGGATGGACAATCCCTCAGGCTGCATGTTTTCCCCAGATTAATGTTTGGGCCCCCAGATCATATTGCTGAGATTTTATGATAAACCTTCAATGCCCAATGGCAGGAATTTGCACACTTTTATCTTTTTCCCAATTTATATCTTATCCCCCCTTCCATAAAAGAACTGTAAAATCCCTTTCCCCATGAATATCATCACATCATTTCTAAGCTCCTGGGAATCCTTTGAGAATCAAAAACAAAGGCAGTGCCCCTCCTGAGATCTTTAAAGTGACCCATATTGAAAAGTACCAACAACCAACTACTACCCCTTTTCCTGAATAGACATTCAAAGAAGGACGTCTACAAGACACTAATAAACCCATGATATGAGTTATATTTTTGTCATTGAGGGAGCCACATCAGACCAGGTTTTGCATTAGAGTTTTTTTCTGAGGGTTCAAGCCGGCTTCCATGGGAGATAGGGATGCCTGCAGCAGTCCCAGGAGGTGAGCTGAACAATCATATAAGGAACAGTTGCTGGAATTGGGTATGTCTAGTTTAACGAAGAGAAGGATGAGGGGGGACATGATAGCAGTGTTCCAATATCTCAGGGGCTGCCACAAAGAAGAGGGAGTCAAGCTATTCTCCAAGGCGCCTGAAGGCAGGACGAGAAGCAATGGGTGGAAACTGATCAAGGAGAGAAGCAACTTAGAACTAAGGAGAAACTTCTTGACAGTTAGAACAATTAACCAATGGAACAACCTGCCTCCAGAAGTGGTGAATGCTCCAACACTGGAAGTTTTTAAGAAGAGACTGGACAGCCGTTTGTCTGAAATGGTGTAGGGTTCCTGCCTGGGCAGGGGGTTGGACTCGATGACTTCCAAGGTCCCTTCCAACTTTATTATTATTATTATTATTATTATTATTATTATTATTATTATTATTATTATTACTATTATTATTATCATTATCATTATCATTATCATTATCATTATCATTATCATTATCATTATCATTATCATTATCATTATTATTATTATTATGGGAAGCATGGCAGGCTGATAGCCATGCTAGTGCTCTATGATCAAAAGGTAACTCAAGCCTAAATTTGCTATATCCAATGCCTTAAGCCCCACACCCATAATCCATTGATATTCATGGAAGTCTAGCATAGAAAGTAGCTGCTGATGGTATTTGGTAAGATGCCTGGAGAACAATAGCAAGACAAAAGAGCACTGCTGTATTTACAGATGGGCAAACCTTGCTTTGAGGACCTGCGGTGAAAGGCATGCCCCGACAGCCAGCCGGGAGGATGTTTACAGAGTCTCCAAATGGGAATATACAGAAGACACAATTACCAAATAACTATCTTGGCCTGTGTGTTCCTTTACTTACAGAGCAATGTTTCCTGCTAGCATTCAGGGTGGCTTGGAAAGCCTTCAAGGCAAATGGCACTTTTTGTTGACAGACTGTTAGCCCACACACAGAGTTCCTACTTACATACATACACAAGCTTGCGAACGCACAAACAGCTTGCAAAAACACATCTTTCAGCGCACATCTCTGAAAGCCTGCCTTCTCCCCATGTGCCTTTCGAACCTTTGTGATTAACTGTTTGGACAGAGCATTTGGAAGAAAGGAAGATGACATTTCTCAAACTGTTATGACCAATCAAAAGATGTCATCTAATCTCCCAGTAGAAAGGACTCAATGACACTACTAGGTGGTCTTAGAGTCATTTTGGAAATGGGAGAGCTCAGGTGTCTTAAAATCTCTGTTTACTGCCCCCCCCTCTGTGCACCCAAAGGAAGGAAATTTCAAAGGACATTAAAACATCTGCCCCTTGAATACAGGTTGCAGTGGAAGGGCTGAGCTTGTCCTAGGAATACATGTCTTGTCTACTCTATACACATCTAGTTGGTAATGCATTCCATAAAAAGGAGAATGTCCAAGACCCAGCTGAACAAACTTTTAGATTACTTGAAACTGTGCTCTTTTCTAATCTCAGTTATTGCAAGTTCGATTTATCTCAAAGGAAGGAATAAAGAAAGCTTTGTGTTTCTAATGTGTTGGTTCCAGAAGGCTGGGATGCAGCACCCAAGTGGATAACAGGCTTAAGGCTGCGTATGGCCCCCCAAAAGCTAGGGGTATCACTTCCAGGGAACCATCTAAACGTTGCCAGCAAATTTTAACTTTAAATCAGGTAGATAAAGAAATGGTTGATTGGGACTAAACAAAATAAATTTAAACAAATTTAATGGAACTAAACAAGAACTGAATAAATTTAATTTGTATTATGATCTCATTTGCTTCTTTGATCAAGCCAGCTTTGGGAAGGATAATCTTGATGTTACTCATCAAATTTGCAGATAACACTAAGGTGCCAGGAATAAGCAACACACCAGAAGACAAGTTCAGGATCCAAAATATCTTGACAGACTTGAACAATGGGCCCTATCCAACAAAATGATATTTAATGTGGAGAAAAGCAAGGTATTACACTTAGGCAGGAAAAACCAAAGGTACAAGTACAGATTAGGTGAAACCTGGCTCAAAAACAGTAACTGTGACAGGGACCTTGGAGTCCTAGTGGACGATCACTTGACCATGAGCCAGCAGTGTGCAGCAGCCAAAAAAGCTAATACAATCCTTGGTTGTATAAATAGAGGCATAGAATCAAAATCAAATGAAGTATTAGTACCGCTTTATAAAGCCTTAGTAAGGACACACCTGGAATACTGCATCCAGTTTTGGTCAGCACATTACAAAAAAAGATGTTGAGACTTTGGGAAAAGTACAAAGAAGAACAACTAAGATGATTAAAGGCCTGGAAACTAAAACATATGAAGAACAGTTGCAGGATTTGGGTTTGGCTAGTCTAGAGAAAAGAAGGACTAGGAGAGACATGATAGCAGTATTCCAGTATTTGAGAGGTTGCCACAAAGAGGAGGGCATCAACTTATTTTCCAAAGCACAAGAGGGCAGGACAAGAAACAATAGATGGAAACTATTGAAGGAGAGAAGCAACCTGGAATTAAGGAGAAGCTTCCTAACAGTGAGGGCAACTAACCAGTGGAACAGCTTGCCGTCAGAAGTTGTGGGTGCTTCATCATTGGAGATTTTTAAGAAGAGACTGGACAGTCAGTTGTCTGAAATGCTAAAGACTCTCCTGCTTGAGCAGGGGGTTGGACTAGAAGACCTCCAAGGTCCCTTCCAATTCTATTCTGATTGATTGAGATCCCTTTCAAAGCCACATAGAGTCCTTGACCCCAAAAAAGTCTGACTTTTCACTGGACACCACCTTGTCCATCTCCCTCTGTAGCTCCTTTGCTGGGATCGGTTGGAAGAAATTGCTTCCTGCTGGCAGAAGGAGATTTCTTCCAACAGAATACTCCTCTAAGCAGAATTTATCTCTACCATATTTTCAACCCTTCCAGGCAACACCTCTTAGAATTAAGCTTGCAAGCCTGGTTTCATCTGCAAACAACCCATGTTTTTCTTTCCCTTACATTTTGTTGAAAATGAGAAATTGCACTCTTTTTGTATCCATATGTAGATTACTCTCTTGCTTGGAAAGGAACTGCTAAATAAGGAAAGGATCCTATCCCATTTAGATTCTTTTCAATTATTATGAGTCCCTAAATAGGGACAGATGACCAAAGGAAGAATAAAGAACCAAAAGTTCTGAACAGTGCATCCAGATAAGTTTTGTATACAATTTATAAACAATTATAAGTATCATCGAGATTTAATTTCCTGCAGCTTTGTTGTTAGTGAGGCATAAATTTAAATGAAGTATAACCTGAATAGCATATTTTACAATCAGATAAAGGCTTTGGCAGACCATTTAATTACCCAAAGTAGGAATACATATAATGTTTGTTTGGTTTCTTTATTTTATCCTCAGGGAAGTTTAGATGCCTTCCTGCTGGATGGTATTTTAAAAAAAAATATTGGGTTACAATTTTATTGGTTAAAAAAAAGGTGATGGATGTTGGAAAATTCCTATATATCTTAATATATAACTAAAGTGGCTGTAGCATATTTTCCATAACGAGTATGTGCATTATGGAGAAATATTTTCCTAAGATTCAAGCTGTAATTGACTTGGGAACTGAGATGCAACTTCCATCCCCTATAAAATATTTGCTGGAATATATTTGTTGGAATGTCTTCTCAAGCTGCTATTGGTTAGACATCCATGCAATATCAGTGTTTCTCAACCTTGGCAACTTTAAGACGTGTGGAATTCAATTACCAGAATTCCCCAGCCAGCCTGGCTGGGGAATTCTGGGAATGGAAGTCCACGCGTCTTAAAGTTGCCAAGGTTGAGAAGCACCAGGGCTTTTTTTGTCATAGAACGCCCAGAACGGAGTTCCAGCACCTTTTTTGGATAGAACCTTGTAGGGTAGGCAAGGCGGGTTGTATGACGTGTGTGAGTTCTGGCACCATTTTTTTTTTTTTTTTTTTTTTTTAGAAAAAAAGCACTGAGAAGCACTGTCATGTGATATCCATGATTGTTTCTCTTCCAGAGGTGGTAATATGTCAAAATATTTCCAAAGAAATCTGATTTTTCAAAATAAATCAGCCCTGTTACCAGTTGTCCTTTCTCCTTTTATGGATTTTGTTCTCTATTTGGTTTTTGATAGTTCATTGCAAATAAAATTTCAGTGAAATGATGCCCATGCTTCTCCTTTTGAAACCCAGCAATTGCTACTGAAAACTTTCCCAGATTCCATTTTTTGATAAAAGCTTCTCCATCAAGTTTGACATTTCTCCTTGAAGAGGCTTTCGGTGACCAGTTCCTTGTGACCAGTTCCTTTCGGTAACCAGACTTTGTGTAGAAATTCCTTATTTTCCTATTTTAACCATTCAGGGTATAAATGAACTATTTTTTTTCCTGGCAAGAAGAAAAAGCAGAAATGATACAAAAATATAGGAGGGCTATAGTGGAAGATTCCAATAACTGGATCCCTTGTAATTTTCTGAAAATGCAGCAAAGTGTTCGTGAAATAACATCTCGTCTCGAAGAATGCTTTATCACTGCACGTGCCCTCTGGAACAACATTGCCTCCAAAATCTGCAAGCCGCAACCTGAAAAACATGCTGAAGATCTGGTTATTTCCACAGGCTCTGTGCTAAGATATATGTTGTAGTATATGGTAATCTGTATCCAGTTCTGGGGAGCATCAGAAGAGTTATTATATGTACATCTAATTTAGGATGATAAGGAAACCAGCAGAGGGAGTATGTGAGCGAAAGATGAGATATTTTTTTCCCCACTCTCATATGTTAAAGTACTGAACTGTATGAACCCGTGATAGAAAGAGTAAAATGTATCGGTCCAAAATCCTATAAATCAAACACTAGGCTGAAATTTCCCAAAAACAAAGCCAGAAAAAAAAAAAATCTGCATCTTTGAATAGCTGTGTTCTGATGGCCAAATGAGGTACATCCAGCAGAGAGGATTAAGGATTGTTTACGTCCGAGATAAAATAGATTAAGACTCCCATTAAGTTTCAGATGATGGTTGTACCTAAAGATTTATCATACAGTTCTAGGTTATAGAAGCATATTTTACTATGCATATAGAAAAGGGGGAAAAATCCCAACACATAAGTTAACACTTCTAGACAAGTCTGATTGAGGCAGCTTGTGTTTCTTTTCTGAAATTTTAGGCTATTCTGATAAGGCAAGAATAATTATGATACAGTTATGAGTAGTGTTTTCTGTATGATTTGTACTACAATGTCTATCATTCCTTGCTTTGGCCTTTCTAGCCGAGTTGATGAAAGCTGAAGTACAAATTTACTTACAGGTCCTCCTCATTTAATGACCACCCATTCATCACCCACTCAAAGGTAATAATGGTACTGAATGGTGTAGTTATGACCACACCTTGTATTTACAGCTGTCACAGTATCCTGCAAGTCACATTTCACAGTTTGCAATCTTTCCTGTCATTTTCTCACAAATAAGGGGGAAGCTGGAAAGAATTTGGAAATTATAGTCATGTGAATCCTTACTTAGTGACCTACAGTATGTGGCCCTTCCTTAACAATGGCACCAGGACTGCTCAAATTGCCATCATTGAATGGCATGGTCAGTTTTTTGACTTACGACCTCATTGCTTAACATTGAGTTCCAACTAGCATTGTTAAACAGGGATTACCTGTACTTATTTATTGATTGTTAAAGCCATCCAACTCCGAAAAGATCCTGGGTAACTTACAATATGTCCAATACATAAATGAAAGACACAAATCCACCGCAGTAACTTAAGTCCATCCTTTAGGTTATAAAAGCTGAAAAATGTTTCATGTAGCCAGACACCACAGAGTTTCACATTTGCAAGTAGATGCGTACCATGCAAAGGAAGACAGTAGAGTCCCATAGGATTGCAAACCCTCTAGAAAGTGCTTTTCTCAAATAAATAGAATTTTTCTTCCACTACCCACCACCTTTCCTTCTATTCCATGGTTTTATGTCACAGTGGCTCCTGTGGTGGAGGTAAAGCAGCAAGTGTAACGCAAAGGCATCATTAACTCTGAAAGGATTAGATAACCATGAAATATTGGCTATGTGAGCCCCCTTCTTAACACATACCCCCCAGAACAGTAATTATGTTATCCTGTAATGTGAAACCAAAGCTTTAGAGCAGTTGAGTGCATTGTAAATTACAAGCTCTGCTAAACAAATACTTTGGACTGAAATGTTTATCAAATCCTGATGTAGCTGCTTCCATTTATGAACTATTGTTATTGAAAGTTCCTCATCGCCCCTCTCTCTCCAGCATCTGATAACACAACTTCAAAACAAGTCATGAAAATGTTGGGCAATTATAGGATCCTCCACTCGCCTGCACATGGGTGGTCTTTTCCTGGAGGCAAGCCAGTGCCCACACGTGAGGATGTGAAAGAGTTTCCATTGAACTTATCAATGTGAGAGGTCTGACACACGATCCCAGTGGAGCCCTTCTTCTGGAATACAACCAGAATCAAGAAGTAAAGTTCTAATCCTGAACATAGATCAGCTTTCTTACACTTGGCGCGTTTCTGATGCATTGAATTCAACACATAAGCCAATTTCCAAGCCAGAGCCAAAAGCCCTGCTCGTTAGAGACTGGGGAATGAAAGACCAACATCCAGAGGATTAATAACACAGCAGGATCCCTACTAGAGACCTGAAACATTTCAAGACTCAATCCAGCTATCCTTGTACTCTTAGAAGAGTAAGGAGAACAAGCTATATTTTGCCTCACTAGAGGATACTGTATTGTAAATCACAAAAGGAAAATAGTCCTAAGAAGAACAGCCTGGATACGTTTTGCCACTTGTGAAGAAAACGGTGGTCATGAGTTATGAATTACTTTGGTACATTTGCCCACTTGAAGATGAACAAACAATTGGCTATGTGTTAGTACTTAAGGGTATTAAGTGGATAATAACATAATCATTAGTGTCAAAGATATTTTTTCACTTTGTGTGCTCAAATTCCTTGGATATCTAGCTTTGTCATCTCTGGATATAGCATCTCTCTCTCTCTCTCTCTCTCTCTCTCTCTCTCTCTCTCTCTCTCTCTCTCTCTCTCTCTCTCTCTCTCTCTCTCTCTCTCTCTCTCTCTCTCTCTCTCTCTCTCTCTCTCTCTCTCTCTCTCTCTCCTTCCCTCCCCCCTCTTTCTCTCCTTCTCCCTCTATCATAGACATACACAGATATACACAGACACACACTTTGAAATCTCTCTAATAGAGATTTCCAACCAATAAATCTAGGAATTCTAGTTCTTTATTGGGCCTTTCACTGTGATCATTTACTCTTTCTTTCATTCATTTGCTCATAATTCTCAAAAAAACTCAAACTTTTAAAAATGCATTGAATGGATGATGGGTAGTAAAAAATACACTATGATTATATTATCTAATTGTTGGTGACAAATGTGACATTCCCTCAAAAACAGTGGCGCAATATTCTTAGACCATAAAAAAGAGCAGCCGTCCAAACATATGCCTTATGGCAGAGTAACCCCAAAGCTGACCTCAGTCTGCCAAGAGAACTTGTAGATCATATCCTATTTTCCTTAACATTGTATTTCATAAAATATCTTTCCTCTGTTTGCATTAGAAATGAAGCAGAATGAAATGAAGCAGAATCCTTTATCAGTAGATGTGAATAAACCTTGATGGAGGAACATAGGACCAAGAAAATCTAATAGAATTATTTTATATATGAAATAATTGCAAGCTCAGTTTTCATGCTGGAAGAATGCCATATTCCTTCATTCTAGTATATGTGACCACTGGGAGCAGAGTTTTTTTAAAAAAACAAACAAACAATTAGCTTTATTTGATGAACCTTCCTATTTTAATATACAGATTGTTGTGAACTGCTCACCATTGGCCATACTTATTGTTGTAAACTGCCTTCAGTGGTTAGGTGTGCAGAAAGGCAAGGTTTACATTTAATCATAATTCAGCAACCATAAAGTAGGGGGAATTAATTCTGTCACATCAGGCAGGCTGATTTCCCATTCCTTTTTGAATGATAAAATAGATTGTCCACCCAAACCTGTCCTGATGGAATAAAGCATTCCCACAAAAGCTCAAACAAACAGATGCTCTAGTATCAAGAATCAGTTGGTCAGGGTTGATATTAATGAAATATCTTTTAGTGTATAAGAAGGTCCCAGCTTAAAATTGTCATGCACCTCACCACCAGGAAACCAGGAAACTACCCAAATCAATCCTTCCCTTAAATTTTTGGTAGTTCAATGAAATGTTAATTCTTCTTCGATTCATGTGAGGGAGAAAGACTATGTTTCTCCTAAAGCTGATGATTAAGGACATGACAAATTTCACTTCAAAAAATACTTAAATAAGCTAGTTGTTATAAACAATACTGGAAGGCAAGATTTGATCAGGATCTAAGAGACATTGAAAGTTGCTTCAGCAAATTTATTTCAGCAAGTCCTATTCAGTGCTAGATTGTGATCTTTATTTGATACTTAATTCAAAAAAATTCAACTTCTCTGTGCCAGATCTATATGTCCACATGTGCTCTTGTGGCCTGGGGTTAAACAGGCCTGGGCATGTCAAACATTTGCTTAATACTTTGTACATGATTTCCAATGAAATTTTCCAATCTTCCAGTAGCCTAACTATCTAAATAGACATTATATACATTTCTACATGCATGCCCTTCCTAACCACCTTTATATGGATTCCTTAAAACAACAAACACCTGTGCAAGATACAATGCAAATGCATGGTCTGGCCATGAACTGTGACAGTGGGTCTTTGTGCGAGAGAACATCTTGGTGGAATACTCCATATATGACCAATGAAAACATCCATCACTTGCAGATATATTTTTTCGATCTACATTTAAATACTTTAATTTGTTGTGTTCTTATAATACTCAAATTGGCTGCCTGCATTTTCTACTCCCCCAGTGTCAGCTGCAAGCAGCCTGAGGTGCAAATGAAATACATTTCAAGACATCAAAGATCATTCAGAGTTCCTGTTTATTATTCCTGTGTTTTAAAACTGCAGGTGAAGGAAGGAAACAGCTAGATAATGTCTCATGCCAGCAGAAACCATGTAAGGCTAGATTCCAAAGGCTCACACTTTAATATTTACTGTAAATATCAGCAAAAGGTTATTTGGGTGGGAATACAGTACCCCAAATTAGTTCTCACTGGTAAGGATGGTATTCTATTTTTGCCCAAATATATTCTTTTGACTTTTCTGATTTTCATTTTCTTTCAATTTTGTAAAGAGGAAGAAGAAAGAACTTTTGGATTATTTTCCAAATGGAGGAGGGGAAGAAAAGACAACTATACCTTAGCACAATCCAAAACTGAAGAGCAGCCTGATGTTAAGTTGGCAGACAAAAGAATAGCAATGATACAACCCTGTCTCTTCCCCACATCCCCAAACACAATCTATTGTACCTATTTGATTATTTATAGCCTACCTTTCCTCTACATCTCCGAGTCCTTAACAGTAGGCATTCTTTCATTTTATATTTCAAGAAAAAGGAAGGTTAAATTAAGAGAGAGATTGGCCCAAAGCCATCTGTGAGTTTCCATTTGTGACAGAGGATTTAAATATGGCATTGCCTAGGCCTAGTCAACAGAACAGAATAACAAAGTTGGAAGAGACCTTGGAGATCTTATAGTCCAACCTCCTGCTCTATACCTACACCATTTCATACAAATCTCTTCTTAAAAACTTCCAATGTTGGAACATCCACAACTTCTCTACACCATTTGGAATGTTCCAATGTTCCAATGTTGGAACATCCACAAATCTCTACACCATTTCATACAAATCTCTTCTTAAAAACTTCCAATGTTGGAACATCCACAACTTCTGGAGGCAAGCTGTTCCACTGATTAATTGTTCTAACTGTCAGAAAATTTCTCCTTAGTTCTAGGTTGCTTCCCTCCTTGATTAGTTTCCATCCATTGCTTCTTGTCCTTCCCTCAGGTGCTTTGGAGAATAGCTTGACTCTCTCTTCTTTGTGGCAACCCCTGAGATATCGGAATACTGTTATCATGTCACCCCTCGTCCTTCTCCTCATTAAACTAGACATACCCAATTTCTGTAACCATTCTTTATATGTTTAATCATTACAGCAAAGTGTTTTTTTCTGACTAAAGACAAACTTTTTTAAAAAAAAATATTATTTTGGGAAAATTTGTCACAGATTGAGCATTTCTTTTCTCCCTCCTCCTACTCTTTATAGTAAATGTGGGATATCACTTTTGAAGCCTGGAATCTCTCTCAAGCACTAGATTCTTGGATGAAATTAAAGCTTTAAAATGAGTGTATTAGTGTATTAGGTTTCTGATTGCTGTTTCCTTTAGCTAAATACACACTCACAGTTTGCCCCAGGGTTGCTTGTTTCAGCTCATGAATCGGTATTGCTTTAGGTGCCAAATTAAACACTGCCTTAGGAATAAAAATGTATTGCTGAGTCCAAGAGCTAATATCAACTGGCCTGCAAATATTCTGATCCTCCTTGAAAAGCTCCATCTGGTCTCTCAGCAGGATGACAAATGAAAATGGCAACAATGGTGAACGGGTCTCTTTATGGAAGAGAACCAGTCTGGCGTAGCCTCTCTCCACCTAGACCAGGGGTAGGCAACCTTGGCTCTTTTATGACTTGTGGACTTCAACTCCCAGAATTCCTGAGCCAACATGGCTCAGCTTGGAAACTCTCCCTTTCCCCTCAAGATGGCTGGCTCAGGAATTCTGGGAGTTGAAGTCCACGAGTCATAAAAGAGCCAAGACTGCATACCCCTGACCTAGACTGATAATACAGTTGGTCCCCGACTTACAACAGCTCACTTAGTGACTGTTCAAAGTTATAACGGCACTGAAAAAAAGTGACTTATGACCGTTTTTCACACAACTGTTTCAACATCCTCATGGTCATGTGATCAAAATTCAGACACTTGGCAACTGATTCATATTTATGATGGGTCCTGGGTTCATATTGCGATCTTCTGACAAGCCACGGGGAAGCCAGATTCACTTAACGACTGTGCTACTAATTTAAGAACTGCAGTGATTCACTTAACAACTGTAGCAAGAAAGGTCTTAAAATGGGGCAAGATTAACTTAATGAAATATCCCACGTAGCAACAGAAATTTTGGGCTCAGTCGTGGTCATAAGTCGAGGACTACCTGTACTGCTGCATCTCTTTCACAAATCCCTTTGATTTCAGAGGCTAAAAAATAGGGAAAAGAGCAAAACAGTGCTATTGCTTCAGTACCTACCTGAAAGAATCAGCACCCTAAATGTGAATATAATAATAATAATAATAATAATAATAATAATAATAATAATAATNATGATGATGATGATGATGATGATGATGATGATGATGATGATGATGATAAAGTTGGAAGGGACCTTGGAGGTCATCTAGTCCAACCCCCTGCTCAGGCAGGAAACCCTATACCATTTTGGACAAATGGCTGTCCAGTTTCTTCTTAAAAACTTCCAGTGTTGGTGCATTCACTGCTTCTGGAGGCAGGTTGTTCCCTATCCACAGACCATCATGGGTGTTATAGCTATAATAATATCACTCTAAATATCATCCATATGACTTCTAGCAATCTACCCAAGAAATGTTGATTGATACCCAAAGAACTGTATTACAGTAATCAAGATTCGGCCCAAGTGAACAGATCCATTCTGCATTCTGCAGCAATTGAACCTTCTGAACTAGTTCAAAACAGAGTTGAACAGAGTTTATATTGCAATATATTGCAACTGGGGGCAGTGGGAGGTGAGAATGAATTCAAAAAGTTCAAATACCTTTTAGAGATCGAGTGCCCAAACTGCAACCCAAAGCCCACTTATTTATCGCCGGGTGCCAGGTGAGGGTGGCCCACTGGGTGGGCATGGCTGTGGTGGTCATGGCAGATTGGGCGGGTGTGGCCAAGGTGGGCATGGTCACCTCAACATGTTGCTCATGGGGAGGGATACCTGTGGGGGGTGGGCAGGGTTGGGGGAAATCCAGAGGGTCTCTGGCAGGTGGGGCGGTAGGCAGGAGGCTCATCCTATGGGGTGAGGCGAGGCGAGGCAGGGTGGGGGTGCCATTGCCATGAGGCAAGGCAAGGGCCGGGGCGGCTGCTGCCTGACATCATCGGCCCCCACACACAGAGGCCAGCGAGCACATGGGGGCCGACGGTGTCCATCAGCAGCCACAGCCTGCTAGTCCCTCAACTGGTGCACTCTGGGGCTCCACAGCCCACTGCCAGCAGTTCAAAGAAGCTGCCTCTGAGCCAGATGGCCAGCCGACAGCTGAGGAGGAGATGCAGTGGGTCGTGCCCGGGAAAAGGAGAGCATGCGAGGCCAGGAGGGACAGGACAGGGGGGAGGAAAACCAGCCGTGCCGGGATGCATCTGGTCACGTGGGACCTCGGCGAATTAGCAGGCGGCTGGTTGAAGGGGGACAGTTGCCATCTCTGAGGCATGGTGCACGTGCCCACAGAGAGGGCTCTGAGTGCCGCCTCTGGCACCCGTGCCATAGGTTCGCCACCACTGTTCTATAACTTAACAAATACTGTTTCATTTCTGTACAGTGCACTAAATTATAGCAGTTTCCAACTTAAGAAAGAAACTTCACATAATATAAATATAATCAGATTGAGCCAGTACCATATTTCATTCATTAGTCTTTGATGTGACACTCCACCACATCAGGAGGAGCAGTAATAGTGAAGATAGCTCCAAAACGCACGTCCTTATATTTAAAAATGAGCTGATGTTCACTTCATCTCTGGGGAATGTGCTTTGAAGCACTCTTGCAGTAGATTTACCATATTTAGGATGACTTTGCTACATGAAAAATGAGTGCAAATGGCTACAAACCATGACATTTATGTTAAATATTGACTGCAGTAACATTAGTGGCACTGACTTCTGCCCCCCAAGAAACCTTTCAAAATGCCATAAAAAAATTTGTGGCTTTCAGAAGGTTCATGGCACAAGAGGGGAGGGGGGGAAACCTTGAACAGTGTTGCGTTTCCTAATCCCCTTGTATCTTCAGAGCTATTTAAGAATTGCAGCAGAAAGAAATATTTCTGGAGCATGTTGTCTGATCTCTGAATTCATGCTCAGCCGATTAGGTGCTGATTGATTTACAAGGAAATGATAGATACTGGAGTGTTTGTGTCTGAGGCACTTTTTCAGAATGGCAAGCTTCAACTAGTTCAATAAAGCACTGTGGAGTTATTACAAATACATTGAAATTATATAGAGGGGTTCTTTTCTATGCTTTGCCAGTTATCTTTTCTTTACCTATCTTCTTCTCCTCACTGGTACATCTTCTTTTAGTATTAATGGGCTTGAGGCTATACCAAGATGTCCTCATTAGTACTTACCTGAAGGCTGTCATATGTTGCCCTCCTACTTTCTGGAATAACACACTCTGCTGTCTGATAGCATTAGTGGAAAAATGTGTTCAGGGTGTCCTTTTCAACAACCATCAATGTATTCTGTGCTTTTAAAAGAAAAAAGATTGCATAAACTGCAATTCTTCACCAAGTTATTTTCAACTTACAAGTAGTCCTCAGTTTACGATGACAGGCGGGAAAAGAATTTCCATGTCTAAGCCAGACAGTTAAGGGAGTCATGTCCGATTTCATGACTTTTTTTTGCCACAGTTCTTAAGTGAATCACTGCGGTTGTTAAATGAATCACATGGTCATTAAGCAAATCCAGCTTCCCCTGTTGACTTTGCTTGTCAGAGGCCAGCTGGGAAAGTTGCAAATGGCAAAGTCATGAATCCCAGATGCTTCAATCTCCGTAAATATGTGCCAGTTGCCAAGTCCCTGAATTTTGATCATGTTGAAAGAAAAATCATCAGGTCCCGTTCCAAGCTAGGAGTAAACAAAACGGAGGCTAAGACACTGCAATTAAAAATGGAAGCTGTTTGGAAAGAAGGTTCTTTAGTTGCCAGAAACTTCAGTGACACAGCTGACAAAATGGAGCTGGGAGTCGGTGGGTTTTTATACCTTCTTGGGGTTTTGTGTTTGAGGTTGTTCCTGTTCCTGTGCAATGTACTTTGACCTGAGCTTGAGTATGCCCTTCTTGGTATTCTAATGGTAATAGGTTAATCCTATTATGCCCTAAAGGTCATGTTCCTATCCTTGGAGTCTTTGTTTTTCTAATCCCATTAGCTCAAACCTTCTCTGGGGCTGGGACTAAAGGCATTTTTCTTATGAATAGGTGGCCCAGTCTTTCTGATTTCTAAAGAGCTGGTTTGCTCAATTTCTGCTTGACGGAAAGGGAGAAATTTCTGCCTTTTAAGATTTTCTCCCATTATTCCTTTGGGGAAATATAATATTCTGTCTTTTTTTAATATTCCACATATTTTCTTCTCTGGGAGGGCGAGTGGCTGCGGACTTCCAACAATCATGTGATTGTGGGGAGTGCTGTGATGGCCATAAGTGTGAGGACATGTCACTTTTTTCCAGTACTTTTGTAAACTCGAATGGTCATAAAATGAATGGTTGTAAGCCGAGAACTATGTATTCAAGATGGTTATAATCCCATTAATCAAAGTTTTTAATATTTTCATGGGCAAAATCCAAAGTGATAACTGGGTCTATGTCTTGTCAAGTTATCTTGAACTCTTTTGACCCACAGGTCAATCAATCCTTTGATTCATTGGAATGAAGTAGCTATAAATTTTTCCAGTAGTGACACTCGTGTTCATATTGTACTATTATGCCATCCTGATCAAATTGTTGTTCAGTCTAGTTTTGAAAACCTCTGGTAATGGAGCACCTAAAACTCTGGGAAGCAAGCTATTCCATTGATTAACTGTTCTCACTGTCAGAAAATTTCTCCTTAATTCTAGGTTGCTTCTCTCTTCAATAAGCTTCCATCCTTTTCTTCTGTCCTCTGGTGCTTTGGAGAATAAGTCAATTGCCTCTTCTTTGTGACACATCGATGCTCCAGACACATCGAAAATATCCGAAGACTTCATATGTGTGAAACAGCATAAAACGCCAGTTTGAAATATTAGGGTTGCAGTTTTTAAATCATAAACATTTCTACAGCTGAGGATTAGCACTATTTTAAAACTATTCAAGATAAAGTTGCAACCAGTATGCATATATTTCTGATAAACCCAATATTTATGTTTCGGTGATGTCAGGGTGGGTGGGAGAGAAATCAGTCTTTGCTGAACTAAACAAAAGCAGCAGAATTAACAGTTAGCTTGTTACATAGGACACTGACCATTAACTGTTTTATAAAAAGGCCATTTGCCTGACAGGGGTTAAAGTGATAAATTGCAGTTAAAAAAAGAAAACAAAAAGGTCAGTACTTCAAGGCTAATCATTACAAGAAAAACACTCCCTTCTCCCCAATTCTTTCAATATTTTATTTTAACAAAAGGCTGAACTACATGTTGTGATAAAAATATAGACATTCCTACACCTTTATTTTCTTGTTACCTCACTTTGAGGGTGAGGTGAGAATTGGAGAGGGGGGGATTGACAGGCTGGAGAGACAAGTTGAAATTTTCCCCTTATGACAAAATTTCCCCTCTGGAAAGATGTCCCCATTTTGTTCCAGAATCTGTGTGGGTTTTTCCTCCTCTTCAACTTTCAAGAAAGAAAAATAAAAAAAGAAAAAGTCAAAAAAATCAGCAGGGACACAGGTGTTACCCTTCTCCCAGGCCCCAATTGGGTATCTTTTTATTTGGAAATTGATATTTAGTAGAGGTTTAGATTATGCTGGGGCCCGATGACTATGTTCACATGATTCTCTACACCAGGGATCTCTAAACATGTTTGGGAATTCTGTGAGCTGAAGTCTTAAAAGTTGCAAAGTTTGGAGTCCCCTGCGCTATGCTACAAACTAACAATCATTTTTTAGCCTAGCACTCTGATAGCAAACCTATGATATGTGTGTCAAAGGTGACCTCCTACAATATTTTGGGTGACAAGCCAATGTTTACCAACACCTGACAACAATTATTCTTGAAACCATGCCACATTCTTGCGTAATTTTCAGAGGCTGTCAATGCCGCGCAAAAATGGGGTGTGTTCTGGCATGGCTTCCAGACCCTCTGGAACTTGTGTGAGAGGGCTGTGCTGTCACACAGGCTCTAAGAGTTTGTCTGAAAATCACACAAGAATGGGACATGCTTTGAGCCATGGTGGTGAAGTGGTTAGAATGCAGTATTGCAGGCTATTTCTGCTGACTGCCGGCTGCCAGCATTTTGGCAGTTCGATTCTCACGGGCTCAAGTTGACTCAGCCTTCCATCCTTCCAAGGTCAGTAAAATGAGAACCCAGATTGTTGGGGGCAATATGCCGACTCTGTAAACTGCTTAGAGAGGGCTGTAAAGTACTGTAAAGCAGTATATAAGTCTAACTTCCATAATTTTTGTAGAAGCCATGGAAGAGCATTCTCTGAAGCTGTTTTAACAATGAAGGTCTTGTGAAACATGGAGCAGCCTCAATCAGGCCATGGGGCCTATCAACAGAAAGAGCATACCACCTCGAGGTAACTAGTGAATTTATTTTAGCCATCCCCATTCTGATGTTTTTCTCTTGCAATTTTTTTAAACTTTTATTCATAATATGATGGTCTTTCAATCCTAGATACTCACATATTATTGGATGTTTTAATTCTTATGATGTAACTGGACAGATGACTTTTCCTTATCCAATCAAAGGAGAAGCTTTATATTGCAGACAGAACCCATTATTCCCTATGGTGAGATGCTTATCCCTTCTCTTGAGAAGAAAGTATGGAGAATAATACATGCAAATTTCAACTATGTAAACTGGGAAGAACCCCTTTGTCCCCCACCACTTGCTGAAGATAAATAACGAAACATTGCATGATTGAAAATGCAGAAAAACGTGGGGAACTTTGATTTTCTTTTTCTGTGTCTTTCTTTAAAACATAATAACATCTATTTCCTTGCTTCAGTTACTTGGAGGGCTTTTGTGCTCTCCCACCCAAGAGTATGTGTGTGCTGCTGTCATACTATTTGTTGTTTATTTGCTTCTGATGATTTAACCCCTACTTCAGGTGACTGGGAAATTGTCTGGATAATGTACTTATTATGTCTTTCTTTTTATTGTTATTATGACAGCAGTGCTCTGACATTTTTGCCTTTAGCAGAGATCTGTGTATTTTCTATCTGCTGCAACTTGTAGAATTCATGCAACAACTCCAAGGATGGTTCATTGCCAACATTGTAGGGAAAAAATGGGTAGAAGGAGTCTTCTCACGGATTGACATATTATATGTAGGTGGACTTTTACCAATATTTTGAGAATGAAGAGAGGGATAGAGAAATGATAAATAGATATGGGGACATATCCTTAAACATCCATGGAATCATCATTTGATATCAATAAGATAATTCATCCATTTTTGCTTAAATATAAATACTACCATGGAGCCTATATTCAACAAATACATTTATATCAGTTGGGTGATGGAAAGGAGTAATCATGTACATTTTAAATTTAGGAATGCGTCCATGGCCTGGAACCACAGATTTTAAAGGAAGATCTCTTCCTGTAGATTTCTGTCAGAGCTCTAAAATCCTCCTTTGTGATCCTGGTGTTTATTTACGTAGAGGCAACACATGTCTGGTTGGAAATGTTTTTATTTATTTATTTTCCAATGGTAGCTCCTTTTTCAAAATACCTTTTCCAGAATGGCTGCCTGGAACTTACCAAAAATATTTCTAGTCTCGCATCTTTTAATGGTTTTCAGTTAATCAGGCTCTGCTACTACTGAAAGTAGAATTGCCGAGAAAAACAGTGTCTATGATCAGAGGGAAGGGCCCATATTTGTACCACCTCAAAATGTTATCAACAGGTGCCAAGGAGACTTACTCCTTAGAGGTTATCTTACTAAGCCACCAACAAATGATGAAATATTATATTCACAGCAATAATTTGTCAGGAGAAGAGGCAAAAAGTACTTTAACCCCAGACTAGATAATAATGACATAAGCTGAAGGTATTATCACGAGGACACAGAAGATAAAAGAGGTGGCTGGGACATGTTTGTGCCACAGTAAGATGCGAGTAAGAAAAATTCTAATTAAAGAAGAAGAAGAAACAAGGACATTTATTGCATACTGGCATTAAAATCCAATTAGAATTTGTGAATAAATATGTACTGTATATTAAACTAACCATGTTACCTGCAATAAAGGAGAATATTTGTAGCTCAGGGTTGAAATGAGGGCTCCTTGGTGCTCTCTGACCAAAACACCTCTCCACTAGCAATCAGCACCCTGATGAGCATAGATTAACTCTCGGATTAACATCAAACAAACAATTAAGGAACCAGATCAACATCAGACCAACAATCCAGTAAACAATACTCCAATGAAGCAACTGCCAAGCCAGCTAACAGTAAACAGCCCAACCAAAGAATTTCTAAGACCACCCCAGGACAAGCCTTTAGAAAATAAACTGAGAGCAAACCCCACTCCTTACGAGCACTGATGACATTACCTAGTTTGGGTAATGAAATGTCCACAAGAAAACAATCAAGCTCGGACAGCAAGCACCAAGGACTCTCAATGTTACTTGCTTATTTATTGAGAATAGCCATTTTAAAAGAGCTCTCTATAAACAGAAAACGATCAATGCTCAAAGCTGAAGTTTTGAGGGGGAGGTATCTTTTTAAAACAGTTTTACTAAGACATTGTCCATTTCTCCTGCATGTTCTTCTTCGAAACTACAGGGAGTTGTCTTGCCAGTGTTCAGTAATCCCCATTAACATAGACTCCAAAAGTTCTCCCAAAGATATCTGCAGGCTACATAAGGACCTCAAGTTCTGACGTGCTTGTCAGAGTGAAGGCACAACAGAAAAAAATATTGGTTTCTAACTAAACAAAATGTTACTTTATATGTTATGGATTATTGTCTTACCTGGTAGATTTTGGATGTCTGAGTAAATTATATATCAGGAAAAGCATCTTTGGAGATAATTTGAAACAAGGATCCAGGGCTATTCCTTGTTACTATTTCACCACCTTTTTAAATAAGGAGGAAAACAAGCAGAAACAGGAGGTTTTCGTAGAAACATTTCCATGTGAGCCATTAGTCAACTTTTCTCTATGGGTTTGGTTAGTGCAACTCAAAAAATGTCTTACAAATGTGCCTATAACCTTAAAGTTATGATTTATCTCTTTGTTGTAGCAAATGCCGATTGTGTATTTATAGACTCTATTTGCCTGTACAGCATACAGTTGAGTCAGATGTTTTCCCATCATAACTGCACAAGAAGAACTGTATCATAAATGTTAAAGCAAGGGAGAACAATTGTTTATTCTTACTTAATACAGTAATTTAGTTTCAGTCCTTGCCCTATAATGTCCATCATCTGCTGCTCAATTTATGAAGTCAATTATTCTTTTTCCACAGAGCTGGGCCAGTTTTTAACAAGAAGCATGACAAGAAGCATAACGTGATGGGGACTGGGGGTTGGGACAGGCAAACCTAGTACTTCCCACTTTTCTTTTCCTCCTAGTTCTCTGCCTGAGTCAGATTCTGTAAATTCCTTTAATTGTAGCATCTTCATAATTATGTGGATTCTGTATTCAGCAAATATGTCTCCCTCAACTAGGAAGACAAATACCAACTGGGAAGAGGGAAGTTGTTCAGGTGCAGGAAATAAAGCAAAATACGGTTTGAATCTCAAATAGGATCTCTAGGTAGAGGTAGTCTCAAAGAAAGGATGCAACAGTCATTACAAAAACATGAGTTTAGCCTGGAAAGACAAGAGAGAGTGAGAAAGAAGCTCAAGACAGCCCACCTTGGCTTCCTTTGGTATAAGAGGGAGGCATAGAAAAACTGTTAGGAATCCCTATATGGAAGTGGGGTGGCCTTTGGTAGGTACCCAGCAAAGCAATAGCCATTAGTAGTACAAGTTATCAGGCTGCATGCAAGGGCAGCATTTAAGTTAGTTTGGTCCATACTGGGTTTTCACGGTCGTAAAATTGCCCACATTTTGTTTTCAATTTAAAACCCAATTTTAGTGCCAAGCTGTGTCTAACGCAAGTCTTCCTCAAGTATTACAGATCTAGATTAAGAAAATTCATGAGTTGGGTGTGGCATAGCTTGGCTCTCTGCATTGCACTTAATAGTTGCTCTTCCTATCACTGAGAGCAGGCACGTTCAGGGGAGAAGCCTTCAAGATGCACAGATCCAGTTTCTCCTGCAAATATTTGCAGCACAATAATGCAAACTGAGGTGGTGAGCCGGAGGAGGATAATATACATCTCAGTTTATTTTGCAGCCCCAAAGTATTCCCAGATTGCACCGCCAAAATCTGATGGTAAATTTACTTATTTTCAGGAAGGTGATGTTTTGCTCTTTTCAGGAAAAACAAAGGGTGAAAACGGATGCATTTAAGTTACTGAGAAGCAAAATACAGTACATACTCAGCTTCCCAATGCTACCCTTCCCCCCATCTACTTAGCAGCCTCACTGCATCATCTGGTATGCCTTCAGAGGCTGAAATAAATGAAAACAAATTGCATTTCCCCAACCCAGGTACCAAAATAAATAAATAAAACCACCACCACCACACAAAACAACCACACCTACCCCAAGACCCAGAGCTTCTGCTAGTCCCCAGAACTATTACATTGAATGCATAAATGTCTGAGGAGAGGCAGAACCCCCAGGCGGTAGTACAACACAATCCTCAATGTGTATGTTTTCTCTGTACAAAACTATGACCATATCCAGACAGTTGCTTTGCAATGCTCCCCTCCCATCTTTGAGTCAACAGAAAAACAAGCCACCCAAAATCTTAGTGGCTATACAACTTGACCGTACAGTATTGTGTACCACAAACTAGGCTGCGCTGAGCTGTACTCCATACAGATGTGCAACATTAAACCATAAATTTAATATCAAACCATAAATGTAAATAGCCAATTTGATCTAGTGGTTAAGGCACTGGGCTAGAAAGCAGGAGACTGTGAGTTCTAGTCCCACCTTGAGCATGAAGGCGAGCTAGGTGACTTTGGGCGAGTCACTCTCTTTTAACCCAACTCACCTCAGATGATTAAAAGTCGTGGGGAAAATAAAAAGGAGTATGAAATGTGTTCACTGCTTTGAGTTATTTATAAAAAATAAATACAAGATATAGATCAATAAATAAATCTAAGGATTGAGACTGGTGATTCACTTGTCTGAAATTCCAGATCCATCTACTGGATTTGTCCAGTATGAAAAGCCACTTGGCATGTACAATTTTTTTTAATTTCCCATTGCATGATCAATTGATTTTTTTAAAAAAAAATTCTTGAAAGTGTGGGTCAACTGATCAATTGTAGAACAGATCATCCACCATGTGAAAGCAAAGAACTAGGATCTTTTGCATCTTTTGGCTTGCCATGTAGTGACCATTGGGATTGCTGCATCTGAAATGCAATTATTGAAGAGCTGGGGTTTCACCCAAGAATTCAACTATGGAGATCAGCATGGGAGCTGTGCACTATACCAAGGACATAATGCAAGGGAGAAAGTAAGTAACCAAGACTATTCTGGGAGCAGCAGTAAATGGAATGGTAATAACCCTGCCACAAAGGTTACAGAGCAATTACACTTTCAATTCCATATGATAAGTCAGGGATATGATAGTCAATTTCACTTCTAACTATCTTGGGTCAAACAGCTGACAACCCCATTTAATAGCCCCTCTGTGAGGGAGATGGGTGGTTTGATAATTCGTTGGTTTGATAAACAAACAAATAAATAAAATGCAAAGGGGAAAATGATGGAAGAAGCTGGAATTCCAGTTTTTCTTGCAACTAAAAGAGAAGTGACTGGTGGATGAAGAGGTCAGGAACCAGACTGAAGGGATATTCCCTCAAGAAACCAGCAGGATGAATTGGAACTGAACAGAGGAGGACTTCATTTCAGGAGCATGCCATTTCAGACAATACATCATTTCCCTAATGTTCTTTCAACAGACTCTACATTGCCTACACAGTGTCTTCTAGTGGGGCAATAAGGAAAACACCCCTTGCAGAGTGGAGACAAGGATGTCTCAACTACGAGAGAATACTGGGACGTACGTAGAGGCATATGGTCATGTTTGGAAAATGGTTACTGAGCCAGCCTCCGACCTTACACTTCTGATACAATTCAGTAACATAGCTGAATCTAGATTAAGCATTGAATCTAGATTGAAACAGCCTGTTTCAATCTACATTCAATGCTTAATCTAGATTCTGCCTGTTGTCAGGCAGAAACTTGGTGGAAGTCCTTCTCACTTTCTTGTTCCTCTCTAAATTCCACGTTTAGGATCAGAAGACCCTTGAATTGAACTGTGGGACAAAAAGAGATCCATGAAAATTGAGCGGAAGCCCCTTTCCCCAATTCAACAGACTGACAATGAAGAATAAAATAAAAGCCCCAAATAGCCAGAACTGAGCCCTGAAAAGCTCTGTGCTTTAAACTAAACTAATGCAATTAAATGAACTTTAAACAGACCAACCGTGTGCAAACAGCAACATTCTTCTATAATGTAATGCTCTGGGAATTCATTTGGGGTAAGAGGAGAGAAAAAAGGGGTGCCCTGTGAGCATTCTGAATGCAATTAAGTATTAATAATGCTGAATGACATCAGGCTGTATGACTACTTCAATTAGAAAACCAAATCACGACTCTTAATCATTCCCACTTGTTAATTTCTTCCCTAACAGATGTAGACCACTTTTTTGCCTCTGGAATGGAAGTATTTCTTATTCTCACATCTTTTTTTTTTTTTTTTAATAAAACAAAATACCATTTCATTCAAACAGGGCCAAAAGTTGGGTGAGGGGTTTTCTTTGAAACAGCATTATATTTGTCCTAAATATAGGCCCAGAACCACATAACGCAACAGATAATGGTTATTACAATTAATGTTTGTGATTTAAAAGAAGGTCATATCCAGTGTTTGGATTCAAATATGTAAACAACCCGTTCTCTGTGTGGATGCCGCTTCCGGAAGTCTATTCTGGGCCTGGGCAACAAAAAATTAGCTACCGGTTCTGCCGAACTGGTGCAAACTGGCTGAATCCCACCACTGGTCATATCCCAGTAATAAAGCATGCAATCAAGAAGAATCTTACCCTAGTGATCTCTTCCACAAAAAATAAAGCATTAGTTTCCCCACAGGATTACAGTAAGCCTTGAATAATTAACAAATAATCATGACCCCTTAAAAATGTTCATGGAGGTAAGTAACTTCATGTAGAACTTGTTACACTAGTATCATAGAATCACATTATTGAAAGGCAAAGCAGAAATCCTCTACTTCAGTGGTTCTCAACCTTTTTAATGCCGCAACCCCAACCAATCGTAAGTCGAGGACTAAACCGGTCGTAAGTCGAGGACTAAACCAGTCGTACGTTGAGGACTAAACCGGTCGTAAGTCGAGGACTACCCAACCGGTCGTAAGTCGAGGACTTTCCCTGCCCGGGAGCGCCGCACATGCGTGGTTCCGCCCCCTGCGCTGGCCGAGGCATAGCTGGCAAGCGGCAGAGACGGAGCAGGCTGACCACCAGCTGGCCCAGCCCAAGGGAGGTAAGGCACCCGCCGGAAAAGGGGAAAAAAATGGCGGACAAAAAAATGGCGGACAAAAAAATGGCGGACAGCCTTGCTTGGCGACCCCCGTGAAATGGTCGATCGACCCCAAATGGGGTCCCGACCCACAGGTTGAGAACCACTGCTCTACTTCAACATTCTGCCAAAGCAGAATAGGAAGATACAGTATCTTAGGGTGATCTGCTGCACCGTTCATTAAGCTAATCAATATTCTCATCTAATTTCTTTGGAGTTTTCCTGAGGTTCGTTCCTACCCTGGGTGAAGTCAATGAAGAACATATTTCATTCATTATTTATATTTCCTTAAAATATAAGAAAATGGTTATCCTGTCAGCTTTGACTATTTCACTCGATATCAAACAAAATTTAACAATTTCAAGCTACTGTACCTTCCAAGAACTGGCTTAGCAGTAGCAGTAGTAATATAGTCCTGATGACATACTTTCACAATACTTCATGTCCATTTTGCAAATTGAAAAAAAATGTATCACAAAGCATGAAGAAAATTTTATTTTTCCTCCAGCACAGTACACTGCTATTTTATGAAGTCTTAGGGTTCATGTTGTTTTGGACTGCTTTATATTTGCTGGTTGCAAAATCCCATCTATGCTCAATGCACATGCAAATTCAACTTTCTTAAAAAAGTCAAAGAACTGCACCAGCTTACTGCAAGGGCGTAATTATATTCTATATCCTTTGCATATAGACATGATATGTTAGTATTGCTATTGGAACAGGATTTGTAGCACAGATAAAAATTTGGCTGGCATATTCAGTGCTTTATCCACCAGAAATGTCTGACAACAAACTCAGCCTGTTCTTGATACGTTCAGAAAGTTTTTGAAGACACAATGATATTTAAAGGACATGAGATGAGCTGCAGTTTTAGACTACAATCATAACCAATGGCTAAAAGCAGTTCAAACATAAAAGAGGTTTATTATATACATTATTTTAAGAACCTAGGTGGGCTATAAATAAGAAACAGGTTAGCTGGTTTTGATGAAGGAGAAACATCACCTGAACGTGAGTTTCAAGCACATTTTATATCTTCATATAGTTTTCAAAAAGTTATTTCTAGATTATTTATAATCTAGTCAAAACAAGCTTTCCTATATTAATTTATATTAAAATAAATTAACAACTGTTTCAGGAATAACAATTTCTCTTCCTAATCCCAAAATATTTTTTTAAAAATAATGTGGTATTACAATTTTCGTGGCAGCCATTTAATGAGAAATTCCATGATGATTGTATATGGGTATACATGTATAGATGATTCAGTGAAGAAAAACTGGGATCACTTGTACATTTTCCAACTGAAATAGTTCCACTAATTTAACAGAAGTAATATAACATATGTATTTAGAATTAATTTGTTTTATTAATTACTAAGGAATTGTCTTTAAAGAATATGCAACGGTAATAAACTATTTTTCTCTCAAATTAGATTTGTCAAAATTCCACATACTACTAGATCAAGATCAAGCAATACAACAATCTTCTTTAGGTTTCAGCTTTTTCTTTTACAGTATATCTAGTGTCTAAGATGATTCAGTTCTTCGTATTTCTTTGCTCAAGTTTTTTCTGTAAGAAGAATTGGAGGGATTCATGAGGAATTTAACCCTGATAAAGGAGTTTAGTCTTAGTCAAACAAACTTCATTATTAGGATGCACAGATAACTGACACAACATAGAATAGATACGTCAACAGTAAGCATGCTTATGCAGGTGCAAGACTGAAATTTGAATTCATTGGAACTACAAAGTGGATTACAAAACAGCTGCTATAGACAAATATATAGTAATTTACAATGAAAATGCCACCCTTTGTGAGTTTTTTTTTTTATTTTCCACTGTTAAAAAATTGTAAATGACCAAATGTGGATTAACCAGTGAAATGCTTTGTGTGATATTGACTAAAGAATCTTGCTTTTATAAGTCTGAAAGTGTTCTTTATGCATTGTGAGTATTCAAGTATACTAGCTTCTTCTCTTTGTATTACCATTCTTAATGGCCTTCATTTGAAATTGTCTGTGATACTAATACAAAATAAGGGATTAGGAGCAAAGTCTGTGGCCCAATGCAGATATTGCCTCTTGTCATCTCATTGACCCATCATTCCTCAAAATTTATTTAGCATAGGGCATATCATATATGGACTAGCAATATATATTAACATTTCACCTAAATTAGTAAAACACAATACAACATAAATGTTAAAAAAATCTATGTTCAAATACCAATGTCTAGGCCATCTAACCATTGAAGCATCGTTTATATTTTAAAGAATCAGATACTGGATCAGTATATGCCCTCAGTTTACGCCTGGTCACGATGTGATCTACAATTTGACATGAGACCCCATAATCACACTGAGGGAAGGATACTATGCTCCATTTATATAGTGAGGTCCGGCAAAGCCGTGTGAGGTGTGAATCCTATTCAGGATTGCCCATTGCTGATGTGATAGTTCAAAGCCTGACACCATTTTTGTGAGGTCATTTATATGTCTTCCTATGGACATTCAACAACCCCTTTGGCTTACCATTGGGAAACGATGTTAAAGTTGTTGGGCAGATGTTGTGCAAGTGCCAATGGGGGCTTCCTGGATGTGAGTCTTCCAGCTAATAAATGAGAAAGGTCAGTATGCACCAGTAGGAGTGAGTTGTTCATAATTTTTCTGAATTCTCTCACTAGTGCATCTTCCCTTCAGAAAGCTGGAGGTATTATATGGCTCAGAACAGGAATCCACCAAGTTGAAGTGATTTTAATACATCCTTTATAATCCTCATAGTGCCATTGAATCTGGCATCTAACTTACTAGTATGGCAGCTGTTAAGCCATACAGGGGCACAGTATTCTGCTGCGGAGTAGACCAACTCTAGGGCTGATGACCTGAGGATGACAGCTGAAGCTCCCCATTTAGTTCCACACAATTTCTGGAGTATGTTGTTCCTGGTATTGACTTTTTCTGCTGTATTCTCTAGATCGGGGTCCTCAACCCCAGTACCGGGCTGCAGCATACCAGCAACTGGGCCGCACAAAAAAGCAAAGCCCCATCCACAAGATACAGGCAGCACACAAAACCACACATTTTCCGGTCCGTGGAAAAACCTCTCTCCAAGGAACCGGTCCTTGGTGCCCAAAAGATTGGGGACCTCTGCTCTAGATGCTTCTTATAGGAGAGAGTCCGGTCCAATGTTACTCCCAAAGTACTTTGAATGGGGATTATACAGGAGTAAGTTGTTTAAGTAGTCCTTCGGGGCTTCATATGCTAGTTTGTTGTTAAGATGGAGGCATTTAGTTACCGTTTTGCTGGTGCTAGGAGTGAGCCTCCAGTCAGTGAAGAATTTTCCCAAGATTTTAAGAACTTTGTACTGCTATGGCCAAATCCTCAGCATATTGAAATCTGCATCCCCTTGTTGCCGACATGATCTGACACTGGTCAGATCATGCACTCCTTAGGATGGACTTCCGGACCGCTTCCCCTCGCCGCAGGGAGACGGAACCGCCTAGATGGTTCCGTCCCAGGCTCCTGATGGACCCGGAGAGGTTTCTGACGGAGCTTGGGCCATATCCGGAGGAGCTAGGTCACGACTCGGCGGAAGATCAGGCTGCGGCCTGGGATGTGGCCGCAGCCGNGGGCGGGGGGGTAGCGGTCATTATAAGGGAGAGCCTGTGTCCAAGGGAGGCCACTGTGCCTCAGATAGATGGTGCAGAGTCCCTCCTTGTGAAGTGGGGGCAAGGGGTGCAAGTGGGCCTGTTGATAATATACCTGGCCCCCTGCTATGTGTCAACGGCCCTGCCTGAGCTGGCTGACGTGATAGCCGGGGTGGCGGTTCAGACCCCCAGACTTATAGTCATGGGGGATCTCAACCTGCCGTCGGCGGGCGAAACGTCAGCGGTGGCTCGGGAGTTCTTGGCCTCCATGACGACCATGGACTTGACCCAATTAGTTCATGCACCCACTCACACGGGAGGACATACACTGGATCTAATTTTTGTCTCTGGCCAGTGGCAGAATGATCTGGAAACGGGGGAGATAATCATAGAGCCTTTGTCATGGTCAGATCATGCACTCCTTAGGATGGACTTCCGGACCGCTTCCCCTCGCCGCAGGGAGACGGAGACGGAACCGCCTAGATGGTTCCGTCCCAGGCTCCTGATGGACCCGGAGAGGTTTCTGACGGAGCTTGGGCCATATCCGGAGGAGATAGGTCACGACTCGGCGGAAGATCAGGCTGCGGCCTGGGATGTGGCCGCAGCACTGGACCGATTCGTGCCGCTGCGGCCTCTGACCCGACGTAGATCTCAACTAGCTCCTTGGTTTACCGAGGAGCTGAGAGAGATGAAACGCCGGAAAAGACGCCTAGAGAGAAGTTGGAGGGCTACCCGAACCGAATCCGACCGAACACAGGTAAGGATACATGTTAGATCCTACCTTGTGGCGATGAGGGTGGTGAGGTCTAATTACTACTCCACCCTCATTGCGTCATCAGATAACCGCCCGGCCTCCCTCTTCAGGGTGACCCGTTCCCTCCTTCAATTGAGGGGGGGACCCCCTGGCGGGGAAGGCTGAGGAGTTTGCACAATATCTGCATGACAAAGTCGCTCGGATCCGAGAGGGTCTGGACTCCGACTGGGTGGCCCCGGGGGAGGTGGCGGGAGCAGGTTTTGAGACTATTATATGGGAGGAGTTTGACTCTGTGGCTCCCGAGGACGTGGACAGGATCCTGGGGAGACTGAATGCAACCACATGTTTATTGGATCCGTGTCCCTCCTGGCTGGTACTGGCGGCTCGGGAGGGTACACGAGCCTGGCTCCAGGGAATTACAAACGCTTCTCTGCGGGAGGGTGCCTTCCCCGCGGTCCTAAAGGAGGCGGTGGTGAGGCCCCTCCTTAAGAAGCCCTCCCTGGATCCAGATGTATTGGCTAACTATCGCCCAGTCTCCAACCTGCGCTTTGTGGCGAAGGTTGTTGAGAGTGTGGTTGCACAGCAGTTTCCTCGGCACCTGGAGGAAACAGTCTATCTAGACCCTCTCCAGTNCGGGACTGGCCTAGGGGAAACTTTTAGAGGGGGTTTTAATTATATTTTAATTTGACCAAATTCAAATATTTCCCTTTTAACTAATTTTTAAATTTGTAGTGTCATTTTTGTATTTTTACCTGATTGTCAGCCGCCCTGAGTCCGCAAGGAGAAGGGCGGGATATAAATTTAAATAAATAAATAAATAAATAAATAAATATGTAAGTTGAATAGTGTAGGTGCCATTACAGAGTTTGTGGGTGGACATTGTTTAATCTTCTTACCTTACTTATGTTGTCCCCCATTATTATATGAAAGGACCTATCACTTAGATGTTATTAATTGATCAACAGAGATATTTGCAGGGGATAATATGATATAATTTGTATAACAACCTGTCCTTATAAACTGTGTCGTATGCCACAGTTAGGTCTACAAACATGGCCATGGTTTTGAGGCCTACTTCAATATAGCCTGTTAGGTTTATCACCTGATCTACACAGCTCTGGTCTTGTGGCAATCACAGACAGATGTTCATCTATTATGGGACTATCCTGTTTATAATTAATCTTTCCAGGAGTTTGAACCGTGTTTCCCCGAAAATAAGACCCAGTCTTATTTTTATTTTTTATTTTTGTCTCCAAAAGAAACACCAGGTCTTATTTGGGGGGGGGGGTATCTTTTCCACTCACTTCTGGCACTGACAGCCCTGTCCAGCCAGCCACTTCTTCTGCAGCTGAAGGAACAGCTTCATTCTGCAGCTGGGAATGGAGCTCCAGCCTGCATTTCGCAGTCAAAGGCCTTTCCGGAAGGCCACTGCAGCAGAGAATCGAGCTATGGATTCAAATGTAGGCCCTGGGAATGCCGCAGAAGAAGTGGGCCAGCGAGGAGAGGCCTGGCTGCAAGGTAAGTGGGTGCGGGGCACGTGGGGCAGCTCCACACCCTCACCCCTGCCCTAGCTTGATTTTTAGTTGTGCGCCTCCAAACTCGGGCTTATTTTTGGGATAGGACTTACTTTTGAGGAAACACGGTAGCAGAAGCTCAAAAGGGCGATTGGGCAGTAGCTTTCAACACTGTCTTGTGTTGCTTAGTTTCTTCAAGAAACTAAATGCAAGAACTTTTTAAATAGATTTATGTAGTTCCACACATTTGTGAGAAGTTGACTCTCTAGTGCTCTCTAGAAATATGGGAGTTACCAAAGTTGTCAGAAGTACCAAAAAAATATCTTTTAGAATCTAAGAGGAAATACCAAACAATAAAGAACTTCTAGAAGACTAGGTGAGCATCCAACTGATTTTAAATTAAATTAGAAAAAGGGGGGTCCTTGGTGCACTCTGAGCTTGCTTGTTTTCTTGCAGACATTTCATTATCCAAACTAGGTAACATCATCAGTACTAAATAAGAAAAAGAAATGGGAAGCCCTCCAATTATTAGAAAATTACAATTTCCATCATTTTCTAGCATTGCACATATTGATGAAGGCTGCTGAGAATAAAAGTATAGCAACATCTGGCAGACCACATATTCCCAACCTCTGCATTAGAATTTTATTAGAGTATTTGGCATCCATTTAAAGCTAGATTCCATTAAAAATAAACACATGTAAAAGTAGAGTTATATTTATTTTGCAAAAAACCAGAATACCATTAGGTGGCAGAGTTTTCTGTATCACTCTGCAACTATCTAGTGGTGCTTCACATTGTTGCAGCCCTGATATAATGACCCTATACTAAAAAACAAACACCCCCCCCTCCCACACACATAATTTTATTATGGAAGTATTTGAACTATAACTAAGCATTTATTCATTGTGTGCACAATTGAAAATACAATGATAAATAATGCATTCTTTTTGACTAAAACAATACTGGGTAAAAAATAAACAGGAACACATTTTTCTCCTCATTAAAATAGTTTGAGATTCTTTCAGGAGGGCTTCCCATATGTGCCTTTAAAACATGTCATTAATACTAAATAGTTACATTTTATGCTAGTCTTTATTTGAATTGTAAAATAACAGAAAATAGGGTGACAAAAAGGTCTGTTAAGAAAAGTTTCAGAACAAGAGTAGACCTTGATGGTTTATTTGAATAGGGCCAAGCAAACACCTGCAAGTACTTTGAAGGCTCTTAAAGAAAAATCAAGAAATGACACTGTCCTAGCCCAATGCAATCCTAAAAGATGAGATATGACAGGTTTTTAATTGTTAATTTAACCAGCTAAGTCTGCAGCTTAGAATAAGTCCCACCAAACTATACTTACTTTCTTCTGAACAAATGCTTATGACTGTGGTCATATCTATGAAGATATTCTCTATAGTGCATGCTCCTGTATATATGTGTATTTTGAATACATACTGCAGTTTTTAACTTGAGTAGCAGAAAAATGATGAATGGGCATTGAAGTATTTGATTATGAGTAAGATCACGCCCGGGTTTTCAGCAAATGTTAACAAAGCTACTAAAAAAGTCCAGTCAAGTTCTAACAAATTACTGAAAGTTGTCTTTGCCATGACTGTGGGTGGGCAATACCGAACTGTTTATGTATGCTGGCCAGGAGGCAACACTAGGAATTCCAACTGCTGGGAACCAGATGAGAAGTTACTACGTATTGTAATCAGACCATGGAGGAGGAATTGGATAGAAAGCAACACAAACAAGAGAGAACAGATCAGAGTTATGCATTCTGGAAGGTTTAGGAAACTGGCATTTTTTAAAGGATGGTCACAGTCTGCCTTTGCCATTATTTGAGCAATGATTTTTCAATAAACTTCCCTTGTTATAAGTTTTCACTAGAAGCATAGAACTGGAAAGAGCCAGTAAGGGGAAAACCCTGCTTAGTGCAAAAATTCACACTACAATAAAGCATTCTGTGGAGAGAGCTGTTAGCCTCTTCTTGAACACTATCTCTTTTCATTGGTTTGGGTGCATACGGCTCTTATTAGGGAGATTTTTCTTAGCATTCAGCCTTCCTGTAATTTAAATCTATTATTCTATGCTGAGGAATAATGAAGAGCAAATCTTGATTTTCTTCTGAGGGATATCATTTTAGGGACTGATAAGTGCTATCACATCAGTGCTCATTGTACCCTTCTCAGAGTAACTATTCCCAGTTCCTTCTGTCTTTTTTCATAGAATTTAGTTGCTGGTCCTTGATCTTCCATAATAACATTCTCTTATTTTTTTAAGTGTTTCTAGATTTTTCTTTAAAAATACTGGGCACCATACTAGAAGATGAGTGGTCTGACCAACACAGAATGAAGCAAAACAATTACTTCCCATTATCTGGCATCTATTAATGTAGCTCAGAAATGTTTTTGCATCCTTTATGGTGACAACACAGTATCAAATCTATTCCAAGAACTTTATCAAAGTATAGTTATCAGATCTGATAGTACCCCTCCTATATCTGTACGTTTGATTTCGTAACAATGGAATTTGCATTGATCTCTATTCCATTTCATTTATTTTCAGTTCTTTCTCTAACCTATTGTTTCTGTCTTCTAAGTTATTAGCTAACAATATAATGAAAACATAATGAACAAATGAGGTTAAGAAAAAAAAGATATTCTAGAAATCTTGAATGACTACACTCTAGCACAGTGATGGCAAACCTTTTAGAGACCAAGTGCCCCAAACTGTCCTGCCCCCTGCCCACCCCTGCTTCTCTGCCCCTCCCCATGCACTCCACTTCCGCTCTGCTCTGCCCCTACCCACAGGGCCACCCACCGCCTCCACGGCCCACTGCAGATCGTCCAGGCAGCCCGGCAACGCCATGGCCCCGCCCTCCGCCCATGGCCCAGAGCATCATCTGTGCGCAACAGGGCATGAGGGCAGAGTCTTGTCCCTGCTGCCCGGCTGCCATGTCCTTGGCTGCACTGCTCCACGCAGGTCACGCCTGAGGATGACTCTCCTCTGGGGGGGCTACTGGTGAGGAGGGGGCCATGGGGGGGAGGCGGTGCTGGGGCAACGGCGCGCGTGCCCACAGAGAGGGCTCCGAGTGCCGCCTCTGGCACGCGTGCCATAGTTTCGCCATCACTGCTCTAGCAGATCAGTGGATCCTGATGGCATCTGCACAAGAACTCTTAAAGAACTCAAGCATGAAAGTGGTCAATTCAGTTCTGATCTTCCAGCAAAACTATGCAACTTGTCACTCAGGCTTGTAACTTGAAAGGTAGTCAATGGATGTTTCTTTTAAAAAAGAGACCCAGATCAGATCCAAGATATTATAAACCCCTTAGAGAGGGATGTAAAGCACTGTGAAGCAGTATATAAGTCTAAGTGCTATTGTTATTTGCTAATCCAAGAGAATGGGTAAAAATAATCTAAGAAACAGTAACTAGGCACATAGAGGATTATCCCTCCTGGAAGAAAATCTACATAGATTGCTCAAGGATACATTCTGCCTTACTAACTTTTTTTAAAAGAGTATTAGGCCTTCAGATAGGGATAACGTTATTGGCATTGTATATATAGGTTTTTAGAAAGTCTTTGACAAAGTTCAAGATTCTTGAAACTCTTAGGAGCCATTAGATAAGATGACCTGTTATAAATTGATAACTGGTAAAAAAGAGAAGCAGAGTAGAAATATATAATTTCTAATATGCAGTTCATGAGGAAGAAGTGATGCCCATCATGGGAACAGTGCTTATTAACATCATAAATTATCTTGACTTATGGGTTGGCCAAGTTTCTAGATGAAACTGAACTAACGATTCAGGTTGTTGAAAAAAAAAAAGGCTCAAACAGCTTCCATAAGAGAAAAACCTAGAATGTTTGGGACATTTTAGCTTGAGGGGTGGAAGTCTGAGCAGAGACATGATTGAGATACATAAAATAAACAAGGCATGAAGAAAATGGATAAGAAGAATTTTTTCCCTTTCCCAAAATATTGGGATCAAAGTGAGAGACAGAGCTGAGATGTGTAGATCTGAGGAGTTTGGGGGAACAGTAAATTAGAAACCTCCAAGCTTTCACTTTGTGCATTTATCCATGAAACTCTTACAAGATGAATAAAAGGAAGAGATAATGGTGGATGATTAAGCCTTGAGAATTGTACTGTCATATCACTGATATCTGCTCCTGGCAAGCAGCAGACTTCATTAATCAACAGGTCACCAACTACCTTAGTGTTGTTGTTGTTTTGCCTTCTTGCAAGCTACAGCAAGAATAGTTGGTCTTTCTAACTGTAATTGGTGTGTAAATGGTCTTTGACACCTGCCAATCTCCACTCTCGAGTCTAATGTAATTTTAAAGCATAAAGAGAATGGGATACCATCTGATTCAAATGACAAGTCTCACATTTTCTTTAAAAATGTTATTGTGCAGAAATGAAGTTTTTTTTTTCTCTGCATCTATTAGTAGTGTTAGCCAATGTCAGTTTTCAGGATAGCTTGATATTTCTTTTATTATGATATGATTGGGGTTTTTTCTACCATTGTATTATTATGAAACACAAGTAGTATATTATATTATTTGGACACAGTAGTGTTTATCACATTATTGACTGGAGATTATTAGCACCCTAATAATTCTGCAAGAAATGGCTCGTTATGTAACCTAGATAGATAGATAGATATATAGACAGACAGACAGACAGACAGACAGACAGACAGACAGACAGACATAAAATCTTTATAGGTAAACAAGTTTGTATAGACTGTGGTTTCTAAAATGTTGATGCTGAGAAGCATAAATTTATTCAAATTTTATTTGTAAAGCTAAATGTGGAATTAATAAGATTCTGTTAATGAAGATTACAATACAGTGGAGAGGTGGGTGCCCAGGAGGGAGGGGATGCATGCCAGATGAGTTAGAGGCAACTCATCCCAGATATCATGTGTGAGAGAAAGGGGATGAAGACAGCCTCTCCCTAATAATTCACAGATGTATATTGTAGATGCAGATTAGTAGAGTCTCTAAAGATGTGAAACGATAAAGAACTCAGCTTGGAAGAACTGCCATGTGCCCATCTTAGTTTTGGGCCTGACAAAAATAGTATTAGCTCATCTGGTTCTGTTTCCTGTCTGAAGAGGAGGAATCCAGGAACACTTGCTTATGCCTACAAAACCACATCCCAGGCCAGCAGGTGAGAGCTAGAGGTAGATGGATGCCTCAGGTAGCACTATGGAGTACTAGCAACCTCGTGCCAGCTTCCCCATTGACTTTGTCTGAGGAAGCCAGCAAGGAAGGTCACAAAAGGCAATCACATGACCACAGGATGTTGCAATCGCCATAAATACGAGCCAGTTGCCAACCATCCAAATTATGATTACATGGTCGCTAAGATGCTGCAATTGCCGCAATTTCAAGAACCAGTAGCAAGTCCCCCTTGTGAAGCACCATCATAATTTTAGTTACTGAACAAGTAGTCACTAAGCAAGGACAACCTACACCTTGCAAGTAGCTGCTGAAATATCTCAGAGTGGACAGGATCTTTTTTTTAAAAAAAAAGGTTAAAATGAAGCCAGCCATGAGCACAGGAGAAAAGCAGCTGAAATGGTTAAGTATAGTCCTTCTTTGAGGGAGATGACTGGATCAGAAATGTGAAAAATAAATAAGTAAGTAAGAAGTAAGTAAAGTAAGTATAGGTATGCCCTTGGATGAAAACAGAGCAGAAAGTAACATAACTCACAGCATTTTTTTTACTCTTGAAAATCGTTTTCAAAGAGCAAAGGGGGAGGAAACTCAAGGGTAGAATACAGTGCTGTTAAATTATTTACCTATAAATGGCCCAGGGTGCATTCCGCCTTCTGATATATAATAATATCTGTGGTGTACTGCCACCTTTGTGGCTTCAGGAATAGAGTATAAAGTAGATTTCAGTCCAACATCAATGGTAAACCAGACAAGGTACATTTTATTGTCCTCCTGCTGATTCTGCTGAGTGGGCTTGTATGTCTACCTCAATATCTTATCCTGTGTCAGCTTCTCTTTCGTTTTGTTCATTTTGGATGTGTGGGAAAATGCATTTTTAGTATCACCTTGGGATGACTGTTCTTTTTTTTTCCCAAAGAAAAGAATCTTGGATTTTAATTACATTTGCAATTCTAATGATTGAATATGTAATATGTACTTAACATCTCAATAAACCCCCCTAAAAAATCAGCACACTAAATATATTTCCTTTTGGAAAGGCTTCATACACCGGCTAAATTTGCCTCTCAAAATCTACTTTGCCCAGTTTTTCATCTACCAAAATCTCTTCCTTTTTTCCCCATAGTGCCACCAGTGAACCAAGCAAGGGAAATAAAAGCTTCAGCTTTTGAAAGAAAACCAGAACAAATACACTTTTTTGCAGAAAGGAGTCCTGGATTCCTGGGATCACAGAAGATTTCGGGTGTACAGTAGCTGATTTGTTAATGAATGTAGAAAAATCCAAGAAAGAAAAGACCTGCTTTATGAGAGCTGTCCTATAGTTAACACCACACTTTATTTGGCAAGTGTGCACATGGAATAAGAACCACTTAATCCAATTGTTCTCTCTCCTCTGACATAAGTCTATCTTCGAGAAATACATTAGGGGGCATCTTTGAAAGGACAGTATATTTGTCTTAATTGATGAGTAGAGAAAAATTGGATGACCTTGAATATAAGTATATTCATGAGACTTATGAACAGAAGTTTTCAATATTCCTTAAACCCTCCCTTCAGTGAGACAAAAGGTCTCCCCTCCATTGCAGCTCCACAATGCCAAGTTGCCAGGCAACTCGGGTTTTTTTTATGGTGTGTTGCCAGGACAACTGATATCAACAAAATGATAAATCCCATTACCTAGTTAAATACTACACTGGTGATATAAAAACAAGAATGAATCTCAAAGTACAATCTTAAGAGTGTGTGAAGATTCAAATTTTAAAAAGATGTTATGGATGATAAAGCAGGTGGAAAGGATTTTGGCTGACTAATATTTAGCTAAGGATGTTACAATTAATCCCCTGCAGCCAAATCATCATTCATTCCATGTATTTTAACTATAGTAATCTCTAGGAAATAGACACACTCGATCTGTTCACTTTCAGCCCTCTTTTTCATTTTTTAAAAGTATTTAGCACTAGCCTTGGGATAACCAGTGTATTTTTTTATATTGTGAGCAACACCTTCGTAATAAAACAACTTCTGTTTAGAAGATCTTCTCCAGCAAATACAAGGCTATTAAAATACTAGTTCGATCATGTAAAAAATGCCCATAAAGAAAGTGTAGCCAGTGGCCTAAAGTGTTTTTAAACATGGTTGTGTAGATGACCAGGCTGAGCCTGAGGGAGGAGTCAAACGCATCATCAGTTTCAAGTCCCTTCATGCCCACAAGAGATCTAACTCCAGCCCACCTTGAATTCCATTGACTCTTGTTTATTTCCAAATTGCTTTAACCATTACTAGTTCATATTCTTGTAGAGAGTTTCAGCTTGCAATAAACATATATATTCATTTGAATTGCCTGGACTCCTGATTTTCTGCACTTGACAGGTTAAGATAAAGCTTATCATTATATGAAAAGACAGCCAAATATTTATTTTTATTTATTTATTTATTCAGTCATTCAGTCAATCAATTTCTATAGCTGCCCAATTCAATCAAGTGAATCTGGATGGCTTACAAGTCTAAAATTTTGAAACAATTATAACAATTTAAATGATATTACAATGATAACATCATCCACAATAGGTAAGTATAAATATAACCAGTGGCCATGATAATTAATCAGCTAATAATAAAGCCACGTAACAAGGTCCCTCACACATTCTATGCAGGAGGTTACAAGGGCATGGATGACAGTGAGGAGGCCTTCTAGTCCAGGAATGGCCACAACTGGGACACTACCTGAAGAGGAGCCCCAGCTGGCATCTGCTCTTCAAGCAGGAGCTATGAGTCTAGGAGGATCCCCAGATTGCACATCAGGTCTGTCTGGGTTAGTGCCACCCTAACTACAGATGGAAAACCCTTGTCTCTGGAAGGCCCAAATATCCACAGCCATTCTGTCTTGCTAGGGTTGAGTCAGAGCCCATTTTGCCCCATCCAGACCGGAATAGCCTCCAGACCTGGGATAGGATGTCCACAACATAATTCAAGGGGCCTGGAGTAGAGATATAAAGCTGTGGAGTCATCCATATATTGATGATATCTCACCCCAGACCGATGGATCACCTCCTCCAGTGGCCACATGTAGATGTTAAATAGAGGAGAGAGATCCAGGTCCTGAGGCACTCCATAAATTAGAGGCCATGGCCTGGATCTCTCCCTGCCTAGCAACACTGACTGAAACTGACCCCAGAGGAAGGAAGAGAAGCAGCACAATACAGTGCCACTAACCCCCAACTCCCAGAGATGGCCCAGAAGGATACCATGATCAAGAGTATCAAATGTAGCTGAGAGATCAAGAAGAGCCAGGACAGATGCACCACCTCCATCGCAGTCCCACCAGAAGTCATCCATGAGTAGAATCAATGTGGTCTCCTGAACCCCAACTGAAAAGAGTCTAGATAATCCATCCAAGGTCCTCTGTAACTATCACACAGCCACTGTATCCACAAACATCTCTAAGAAGGAAAGATTGCAAACTGGGCAAAAACCAACCAACTTAGTTGGGTCAAGCGATGGTCCTTTGAGGAGGGGGTGCACCACTGCATCTTTCAGAGCTGGTGAGACCACTCCCTCTTACAAGGAGGACTTAATTACTGCCCAGACCTAATCCCAATTCCAATCTGTAAAGTCTCCATGCTCTCCCTGAAAATCTATAGGTTTACATTCTAGGTTGCCTTGGTGTAGCCAGTCGGATAGTGATCTCACAATCTAGATATCCTATTAGCCAATAAAAGAGGAAAAGATGATGAAATAAATTATCTAACATCCCCCTTTATAGCTAGGGAGATCAACCCTCTTTTTTAGGAAATAGATAATTATCACAAGGTCTAATTAAAATCAGATTTTCAGAATTTTCCCAGCCCTTTCAAGGAATCTTAAAATTCTATAAAGGAGATGATAATTTTGGGTCATATCACAAGATGGAAGATGAGAGATCCCAAGAGGGATCTTAATTAAGCTAGTATAGATATAATAGATATCAAAAAATAAATAAATAAAAGAACTTAACTACTGTAGCACATAAAAAATAAAGAACACTTAGCAAATGTTAATTCGACATGTACCTACATCTAGTTGAGCAAATTAGAAATTCCTTTCTGGTTCAGTTTTATCTGGATGTTCTTTATGTTTTTCTGAATATTCAAAGTTATAATTTGGACCGAGGGGAGATGTTAAAATTCACTGTTTCTTATTTCTTAAATAAATGTAGCTTATTTTTCAATGTGGTTTTGTTTGATTTTTTTTATCATGCTATCTTTTCTAATATTAATTTTTCTCTTTTGGGTTTATTTTAATTAATAATTTTATGTTCAAGTAATTCTTTAGTACAGTGTCTAAAGAAATAAAACAACTCTTCTTACCCAAGGGTTTCTTGTCAGAAATGTAGAAGAATTTTGTTTGTTCTGCATTTTCAAATGAAACAATTTAATATGGACATCCCAGATGATATCTAGATTGAACCATAGCTATCTTTCAGACTGCGGGCCTCTTTTTCCAACTTTGAATTTTACAGGGCAAATCTCTATTTGGAAATTGCATAGAAAAACTCTATATTAAAGAATTTATTAGATTTATATCACATCTTTCCTTCGGGGCTTCACCAATAACATGAATACCAGACATGAATTGGGATAAGATATTGCAGATATTGGCTAAAGCAGCTTCTCAGTGAAATTAACCCTCATTCATTTCTTCATTCTTAATGTTAACTTCTGTGTCATTTCACCTCTGATTGAAATATATTAAGATTTTTTTTTGCTATGAAACCACTGAAATAGGCTCCCTTTAAAATATATATAGAGAGAATTTAATCACATGACCCAACAAGAACATTGATCTTATTTAAATAATTATGTTTTGTGGAGTACTGATGTTGTTACCTACTTGGGCAATGAAATGTCTGCAAACAAACAACAAAATTCAGAGAACAACTAGGATTCCACAGTTTACCCCTGAGTTACTTATATTCTCTTCTATTAGACCATAACATTTCTTTGGTATTTAATAATATATATAGTTTACTCTCTTGAAATACTAGTTTTGAACTTGTTAGAAATTCAGTTATACCTCCAATAAAGATCACATGAAAATATAATTATTTATATTAAAAAATTCTTTTTAGAGGTTTTGTTTGCAATTCAAAAGCACTGATGAATCGGCAAGAATTGCCTTGTTTTGCTATCTTACACCAGTTAAATAAACTACTGCTCTGTTTATATCCATCAGTGACTGTGATCAAATTCATTTTTAACTTGTGCTAGGCAAATTAGACCTGATTTATCCCTGATTATTTTTTCTTGCTTAAGAAATCAAACCATGTCCTTGTCATATTCTTATAGATCCTTTCAAAACATCTTTTGATTTAAACAGTATGATTACAAACTAAATGCAACGTTTTAGACAAATTCAACTTCTTACCAATGTTCATCTGTGTAATTGATATTAATCCACAAATACAGGGATTGTATATGTTCAGGATTCAAATTTCACTTTTTATGGCTTTCAGATTTGCTGAAAGATTTAGCAAAATATTATTTTTATTTGCTTGATGGAAAATAAGTGGAAGGGGGATTCAGTATCACAAGCAGTAACACACAATGCTGAACCCAAATTTTTAAAGAAGTTATCGGAAGGGAAGGTACAGAAAGTTGGGGCAATCCAATTACAAGACAAGGTAGTAGCATTCAGATTGGATGGGATAAAATTAATCACTCTTTTGTTTAATCCTTTAGGCCAGCATGGTTGGCTCAGGAATTCTGGGATTTGAAGTCCACGAGTCATAAAAGAACCAAGGTTGCCTACCCCTGCTTTAGGCCCATGTTTCTCAACCTCAACAACTTTAAGGTTGTGGATTTCAACTCCCAGAATGCCCTACTGTATGTGCCAGGAGCTGGCTGAGGAATCCTGGAAGTTGTAGTCCACAGTTAAGAGGCTGATGTTGAGAAACACTGATTTAGGCTCTCTGAGATACTACTACAGAAACTCTAGCAAAAAATTACAGGCAGCCCCACAAGGGGGAGTACTAGGAAATAAGGGTTATCTGACAACTACCAAAGTGAGTTGGACTGATTCCAATAACATTTATAGTCCTTCAAAGTGGGAATATCATACTTTCAAAAAACAACAATTTTATGTGGTGTGCCCAGTGACTTTCCACCATGTTTAGCAGCCCCAGATTCTGCAAGAAAGGATCCAAAATAAAAGGAGAACATTTATAAATGCAAATGGCTTATGTGGCATTGAATAGATTCCACATTTTGCAAACAAGTGCAGCACTGAAGCATAAGACTATGCTTAATATATCATTGAGGTCTTACACTGTCACTCTAAAGTCTGAAGGATATCAAAAAGAGATAAAGTCCTAGCATGGACATATATCATATTTAGCTTAGAACAAAAATAAACTTGATGTGTGCATTTCTGAATGTTTGTGTGTGGCTCATTCCACAGCAACTGCACCCATCCAAGATTGTTGTGAATTTAGGGGATGACTTTTGCAGCTGAACAATTTATTTCTGAACTTAAATGTGACTGCAAAGGAAATTCTACAAACATGACAGAATTTCCCCTGAAATTATCAAGTGGACAATTTCCCACTGTTGGGAACTCTTACCTTGTCCTACATCCAGTTCCTCAGACCTTCTTCTTTTATGCCAGTGGTGGTGAACCTATGGCACGGGTGCCAGAGGCGGCACTCAAAGCCCTCTCTGTGGGCACACATGCCGTTGCCCCAGCCTTGCCTCTGCCCGTGACCCCCTCCTCAGCAGCAGCCTCCCTGGAGGAGAGTCGCCCCTAAGCATGGCCCACGCGGAGCAGCGCAGCCAAGGACATGGCAGTCAGGCAGCGTAGACAACACTCTGCCCTCATGTCCCAACATGCACAGTTGATGCTGCGGGGCGTGGGCAGAGGGCGTGGCTGCCATGGCGCTGCTGGGCTGCCTGCACGATCTGTGGTGGGCCCTGGAGGCGGTGAGTGGCCCTGCAGGCAGGCAGGGTGGGGCGGAGCAGGGGCAGGGCAGGAGCGGGGCAGGGGCAGGGCAGGGGGTAGGGCAGGGGCGGGGCCAGTTTTTGGGCACTCGGTCTCTAAAAGGTTCGCCATCACTGTTCTATGCTCAGTGGCCTTTTTCTCTCTTGCTTTTTATTCTCTGCACAAAAAATCACAATGAAATAAAAAGGAAGACAGGATGGAGTGCTGATTTGCTGCCAATATTTATACCTTGCCATGGGAAAGCTGGAGGAAGAGTGGTCCATGCAATGCACATTCATGTGGGAGAAATTACCAATGGCAACTAGTCCTGACAGCTATGAGCACTTCCACTATCAGACATATTAAAGGTGTCGGACACAGCAAGCCACTAAATAACTTCTAGTTCCACCAGTAGAAGGACTCAGATGAAGTCACAGTGTGAAAGTCACAGTATAAAACAGAATGCTAGATGCATCTACTAAAGCTCTTATTTTATGTGGTTTTCATATTGCTTTAGCCCCCTTTCCAAAAAAGCAGAAAGCCAGCAAAAGGCAATACTGAAATTCTAGAAAATGTAGACAGCATTTTTATACAGTAAAGGATCTCTGTTTCACTGAGCATCAGAACTGAATGGTGCTATTTCATTTTAATGGATTTTAAAAACAAGTGCCATTTAAATGAGTATGTGACAGCTTGATAGATATTTCTTGATCTTGTAAAAAACAGCATTCATTTTGCTGTACATTTTAAAAACAGAATGCTGGCAAATATCTTACAAGTAAATCCATAAAAGAGTAAGGAAACTGCTTTGCCAAGTTAATGCTGAAATATACAAAGTTGTATGATTCCAATTTACATTATTATGTTGTTCCACCTAAGCAAATCTGATGACTTCAGGAGTAGAGAGGTAGGCTGGCCCTCACCTGTGCTGGAGTGACATTCCACTGGATACAATCTTGTTCTTTTCTTTAGGTAGACAAGGACGAAAAGATCACAATAGCATCTTGAACCCTTCATGGGGGTTTCTGGACAGTACAATGTCTCAGGCAACCCCTAATAATCAGCCAAAGTTCTTAACGGCATGGCTGAAAGAAAGATAGATGTAAATTTGCAATTTCCTTGCTATGAAAGAAATTCGGGCTGAATATGAAATTCAAATGAGAGAAAAATAAGGTCCAAGCATACAGAGATTCCATGGACTTCAAAAAGGATAGGAATTTGGTGGGTGAAGAGGATCAACAATTCGTAAGTAAAGGAATTAAGTGCATGGGAAAGAACCAAAGGTTTTACGCATAGATATTGTTCGGATGAAGAAATAGTTAAAGCTAGGGATTCCAGGTTATTGAGCCTTTTCAGTTGAACAACACAAAAATCTAGTTGTTTTTTTTAAAGAAATTGCTCAGAAAACACCACCCTAATGTTTGTCTACCAAGTATATGGCTGCTATAGCTATTAGTGCAGGGATAGGCAACTTTGGCCTCTTTACGCCCTGGGGACTTCAACTCCCAGAATTCCTGAGCCAGCCATGCCAGAGATCATAAAGTGGCATACAGTAGTTGCCCACCCCTATATTAGTGCTTTCTTCAGTAGTCTGATGAAGTGGTGTCTTCTCTCTTCTCCTACTGCCCATGACAGCTCAGGCCCCAGGGTTTATTGTCCACCTTGGCTCTCTACCCTAAAGGAAAAGGTGCAACTAAATCCCAGAGGATATGATAGGCTTCTGCATGAAACTCCTTCATAATTATTGCCAGGCAGAGAGGACAGACTAGATCAGGGGTGTCAAACTCAATTTCATTGAGGGCCGCATCAACATTGCGGTTGCCCTCGGGGGCCGGGTGGGTGTGGCCAGAGTGGGTGGGCATGGCCAGCTCTACATCGTTCACATCAAGGGTGCCTGTGGGGGCCTGGGCAGGAGTAGGACAGATCTGAGGGTCTCTGGCAGAAGGGAGTGGGACCAGGGCAAGCGCCAAGGCATGGTCCATTTCTTCATTCCTCACAAAGGGAGACACCTCTCCAGCATGCACCCAGGGGGTGGGGCCGACACAGCAGGGGCTGGTTCCTCGCTGTTTCCAGACGGCCTTGTGGAGCTAAGACTGAATGCGTTTCAGCATAGATGGCCACCACAAAATTGTACATTGGCTCCCGGCCGGCCTGGGCCAGGGCCAAGGCAGCGGGGGCCGTTCCCTCACTGTTTCCAGGATGGCTTCGCGGGCCACATGAAACCACTTCGCGGGCCGCATCCGGCCCCCAGGCCTTGTGTTTGACATGTCTGGACTAGATTATTCTGTGTTGAGATAAGGGAACTTTCCATGTTCCCCTACAATAGAATTGCCTGTTGAATCAGAAACATAATTTGAATCCATAACCTGCTTTAAAAAGTATTGTCTTATCCATTTTAACTTGAACTGCTTTTAACTGTAGCATTGATTAATTTATTTTCACATTCCCTTTTTCCCCTTAATTAAGTATCCTTGAAGGGAAAAGAAGAAGAATAAATCTAACAGATAAATGAGAATAGAATAAAATTTAATATCACTCTACACCTGAAGTAAGTAGTACATAATTTCAGAAAAGTCTATTGTTATCTCAAAGGAACATATAATTTGCCTTATTTTAGCTTATAGCATGTTAGTCTCAGATCTCCTGAAAAATAGCTGTATGATCTGAAAAAAAAAATTCCCAGTTTTCTAAAAATGGAAAATAAATAATTGCTGTCACGCTTAAAGTTGGGCATTAAAATAGAAAAAGAGTCATAGCAACAACAACAAATCCACAAATGTTTGCATGGAATGATAATGGATCTCTGATTCTTAACAGAAATCTCTGGGTTTGTTCTGCAATGGCTCAGATTCAATGACTCTTGGAGATCTGTCAAACTTGAGTCTATATTTGTCTTCCTCTGGATTAAAAATATTAATGCAAAACTAATGTGGTAGATTGTGTGATGGGACCTGCTGCTCCTTACTATAAAAATATCAGTTTGAAATCTTCTCAGAGTAAGGCCCACCAGCATATATCTGGAACTATGGGGGGGGGGAGTATTCTCAAAAGATCACACACACAATTTTTCCATCAATTCCCTCCAGCCATGCCTTCCCCATGGGTATCTTTCTAGAATGAATGATGCTAACTAATAAGACATAGGATAGTTAGTTGTTATTACTGTAGCAAGATTACTGTATGCACAGAGATGGGATGATTTGGCACTACCTACTATGAAAGAATAGTAGGCGAAACTGACAGATTTTGCTGAAACGGATAAATTGACATCTTTGATTACAGAAAAGATACTATCTAAATTTATTGGTGACTACAATCCTTTGTGCAAAAGTTTTTAAAAAGACATTGCTTTATGATTTTGATTAGACAAATCTTCCTATGATTATAAAAAGAGGAATATGATGTAACTTTAGAGAGAGATGTTAAATATATTTGCACTTATAATTGCTGTGAACAATATTGGAAGCCATTTCTTTATATCTTTTTTCTTTAACATTTTCCCCCTACCCTTTTTTGCTTTTTGTTTGATTCTTTTCTTCTTTATTTTATATGGAAATAAGGAGTTTTTATTAGTTTTTTTCTTCTTATTTAAAAGTTTCAATAAAAATTATATAAAAAGAGGATAGCTTGTTATTTTTTTCATTTTAGATTTTATTGTTGGTAGTTATAATGTCCTTTCCTTTTTCTGAGGATCTTGGGAAACCAAATTGTAACCGAATCAGTCTCACACAAGTGTTGCCAAACGGCTTCCATCTGATTTCCCAATAATCACACAAATGGCTACAATTTATTCTGGCACAATCTACTGCTTCTCCCAGCTTCGCAAGTCAGGCATAGATGATAGCAAATGAGGTGATGGTTGGTAAGAAAAATAGAGGTAACTAAATACTTCACATTTTACATCCTTAATGTTGTTTGGATAAGAATAAAGTGAAAAGCCTATAGTCTAACTGGCACTTGTCCATAGAAATAAACTATCAAATAGTTTCACCCAATTCTGCATGATTTCCCCATCTTTATCCCAGAAATAAAACTAGGCACCAATGCCTCAAGGTGTTTTATAAGAAACTTTAGAGTATAACAATTATTTTAGTGCATCGGAGTCAGTCCTACCACCAGGCTGAAGGAGGCAAATGCCTTAGGCAATACAACAGCCTGGGGATGTAGATAGTGGCTATATTATTCTGGCCATCAACCATTCTGTTTATGTTTCTATGAAGGACACTGCCCCATAATTTAATAATCAATTGGCTTTTGTACATGAGGGAAGAACCATTTTGTAATCTCTCCTTAGCCCGACTATTTCATCGTTCCTCCTCTGGATAACAGTCCATGAATTGAATACAATGCACTAATCCATAAAAGTTTATGCCAGAATAAATGTCTTCAAGATTCCATCAGGCCTTTTTCTTTTTATTAGATGCTGGATTCAATTTATCCAGAACCAAAATAAAGATTGAGTTAATTGTACAATTAGACATCAAAGCCTGGATCAGACATCTTAACGTTCTGACAAATGTCTGAGAAAGGTGAAACTGAGAGATAAGGGCTGAGTAAATGTTATTGTTGAGACAAGATTAGAATAAACAGACTTTTAGCCTGATGCTCATCACCTTGCTACTCCAATTTTTATATTATTTTATATTATTCTCATTTATTATCCCCCCACTGCACCAAATGAATATCTTAATAGCTCCTTTTAATAGCTTTCATTCCTACTTCTGCGGTATCTTTCCACACTTTTCTATATATGGAGAAGAGCTTTCCCTTCTCTATTTATGGGACAGCTTCTTTTTTCCTGTTCATGATCTGCTTCTTTTACAAACCCTTTTGAGGATCATTCTATTCTCTCTAAACTTGTTCCCATTGTCAGCTGAGATGGCTGCCTCCTTTCCACTTGTCTCTCATTACTTATTGCTTTCCACCATTGCTGTTTCATCAGAGTTACAGTCTTATATACAGTACACATGGGTGTACAAACTTTTGGCTTGCCTGGGTCACATTGAGTGAAGATGAATTGTCTTGGGCTGCATATAAAATATATAGATAATGTATATAAATCAATAATGATGTTAACAGTTTATGATCCTGTGGAGCCACATTACTAACTGTCCAGGGCCACCTGTGGTCCGTGGGCCAAGGGTAGTACATGCTTGGGCTAAAGTTTTATTTCATTGTTTCTTTATTTAAATATGCTTGCCCTGGCACGATGCAGAAGGGAAAAGAATAAAACCACTACAACCAATTGATAGAATGGACAATGATGTACAGCCAAGAACAGAGCAGTCTAAATAAATATATTTTTCTGTCCATTGATATGGGTCAAGGGTAGCTTCCACTATTTTAACCAGTATATTGTAGTAATAAGCAGGTGAGACTTTGAGTGAGAAAAGGCATGATTTAACTCTATTTCAGTGATCCCTGAATGACTTTGGATAGTCATTTTTTTCTCTATGAAACTAACCTCACAAGGTTGTTGTGGAAATAAAATTAGTGGTAGCCCTCAAGAAGTTACCTTGATACCTGAAAGAAAAGAGAAATATATGTGCAATACATAAGTAAAAGGTCCCCTTTGAAAATTTAATTTTGATGTAATTCCTAACTGCACTTTGACCATTAGCTGATTTTCAAACCTGAAACAGAAGGGAGATATCTATTTTTCCAAACCCAGATTGTAAAAGAGCTTTTAACTTAACAGAAAGTAGTCCAGTGGGAGATTATCAAATATCATCCCATTGTCCAGATCCTCTAATGAAAAATCTTTTGTACACTGCTTACTTAATGAAAATGATTTTAAGAGGGGACCCATTTGTTTGATTTCATATCTGACTATTATTGTTTATGCAGGTTCTTCATATAATTCATTCTAGAACTAGCTATACTAGGAATAGGCCATACTACAATACATATGAAGTCTGTAGGAAAATAATTTTAGTACCTGATTTAGGAAAATATGAAGGAATCATACACATATTGAAAGTCACTGAGAAAGAAATTCAGCAGGTAAACACAGGATAAATTAACTGCTATAAGTCAGAGTTTAGATGAAAACCACAAATCCAGTTAACAAGAACTTCAGGTTCTCCTCTTCTAAGGCCAAGCAAGGCCTGGTGTTAATATGGTTGTTATGTATTGGTGGATCCCTGTCATATTTTTGTACTGCTTATTCTTCTGGTGTTTTAGTCTCAGCTCTATGTTTATGGCTGTGTGGTTTTATTGGGATTCCTTTCTTTGGATTTTGTAAGCTGATCAGAGTCTTCTGAAGTGGGCATCCATAGCAAGTGTAATACTTTTTATTAAATTAATAAATTCAGGCAGCAGATTCTGGGAGATGGCAGCCACATGTTGCTGTGTTCCAGAGGACTTCTTCCCTATCTCTAAGCTTCTTGGTACATGAAGATTGTTCTCCGAATCATCAGAAACGCTGTCTTCAAGTAATATGGAAGATAATGTTACATTGCACTTGTTTAAAAAAATTCAGTTGCCAATCCATCCAGTTTTTGTAAAATAAAGAGAGATACAGAGACAAAGAGTGCCAGTGATGCAGTGCCTCCTAGTTAATGGGATGCAGACATCATGTTGACTTCATTTTGCTGGGCATCTTGACTATTTTGACAGAGCCTGTAGATATCCTGAAATAAATGATGTATGAAACAAAAGAAGAAGAAAAATATGTTGTATGCATAAGAAACTAAGAAAAGGGGAAAGAATGTAATAGATCTGAATGAAGGTGACTTGATTTTATGAAATAGAGTTGAATACATACGGGGAAGTGAATGTGGATCTTTGATTATGAATGGAAGAACTAAAATATATATCAGAAAGTTTGAACCCAAGTCATCTGCTTTGTTGTTGGGTGCGCATGAAAGTAAGAAGCCATTGGTTGGTGATAACTGCATGTTATGCTCTATAGGAGGATAATAGATTATAATTATGAGGTAGGGTTAGTTTCGGAGAAAATTGTGTGACACCTGAATGGATGCCCTTCAGGGTAACAGAATTGTTTCCTTAGGTGACATGAATTGATGGACAGGAACAAGGCAAAGGAATTCAGAGAAAAATAATTATGTCATTCGGAGATCCGGGGAAAATATGCGAATGGCGATTGTTCTAAGAGTATCCACTTAGAAAAACTTGTGATTGTTTTCAATACATGGTTTAAATATAAATCTATCCAGGCATGTGCATGGAAAAAGAATTAATGGCTATTTGTTTGTTTATAAGAAATGATTGATTTAGTAAAGCGTACACAATTCCGACTGTGAGACAGACTTTTTTTTTTGTTCTCTCAAGAATGGATCTTGGAGGGAAATGGACATGGAAGAAAATAAATAAATAAAAGAAATGAGAGTGAAAGCAGATGGATTGTGGCAAGAGGACAAACAAATCCCGTATGGGCAAAAAAGAAAAAAAAATAGAATAAGGAAAGTGGAAATAAAGAAAAAGAAGTGGAAGCTGCTTGAAACAGAGTGAAAATCATTACAGAGTGCCACAGAAATGTGTGGATTTATCTAACTAGAGCTTTGAAAAATTATGCTTTTAGTGAAATGATGAAGTGAAAGAGGCTGCAGGGGAGAGTCGGAGAAAAATGAAGATGAGAGAAAAATAATGTAAAATATGCCTGGAGAGAAAAAGAATACTTCCAAAGAACACAGTCAAAAGTGCAATGAATTAAATGAGGCAGAGAAAATGCAGAGAGATTCTGATGGAAATAAAAAAAAGGATTTTGAAAATGAACAAAAAGAGGCAAACAAGGACTTTGCAGCAGAATGAACAGAATTTAAAATAGAATAGAATAGAATAATAATTTAGAATGATACAGAAGCAAACTTATACCAGAAAGAATATTTCAGAGATTTTCATGGGAATGATTGTGATACATTGAAGAATGAAACTGAAATAAATGCTATAGATGTTAAAGTTTAAAAAAAAATGATGAAAAGCAAGTCCTAAGTGATATTAGAATGAAAATTGGAAGGATGGCATTACTGTTTCCCTATGCAAAGATAGCAAGAGAAATAATATCTGCCTCTCCCAGGCCTTGGAAAGGATTCAATAGGTAGATAAAAAGGTCAAATCCAGTCTATACATCTCACTGACTGTACGACCAAACATAATCTCATAATTGTTTTATATGCATGATTTGAAGCTTCATGGAAAATCAGAAATCAAAATCCATTCACTGACAAATATTTTAAAAAATTGTTAACACAGATAATAGCAATGAAATTTTCCTACAGTAGTAATAAACTGGGGTAAAATCATGAACAGTAATGGAATTGAAATGCCAAATAGACAACCCTCAGGAGCCATCAGGATGAAGCCTAAAATCTGAGCATTATGCAGTTGGATAAAATCAAGAAGCTCAGACAATATCAAGATCTGAAAACTGTAACTGAAAGATTGTGGCATAAACCATCTATGGTGATCCCAGTGGTTATCAGCATACAGGGTGCCATACCAAATAATCTTGGATAGCACTTGGAAAATCTGTACATTGACAAAATTTGTCAACTGCAAAAGGGCACACTGCTTGGATCCATGCATATACTTTGCCAATACACTCTGACATCCTACGTTCTTGAGAAGAACTCAATATGAAGGCCAACACCAGTTAAAGAACTGGCAGATGTGACTTCACATTGTCCTGTATCTAATAATAATAGTAATAATGCAAAACCAATGAGGGACTTCATTTGTTTAGTGTGCTTTGAAAAGTGTTTAGTAAAATTCTGATTCAAAGAGTACAAGAGATAAATGGAGCAAAATTTTGTAGAGCAGCTTTATGCCAGGCAGTAGCTGCATAGAGCAGATTTTTGCTTCTCAGGATATTTATGCAACATGCATGAATGTGAGAAAGAAAGTTCATTAGATTTTTGATTTAGAGAAAATCTGTAATGTGAACAGACAAGCTGTGGAATATTTGTTCAAAGATGAAATTGAAGATTGGTTGCTGAATAAGATAAAAATAGTAAATGAAAGTAAATTTTTCATGAGAAAAAAATGAATCCCTAGCTAATGATTCAAGAATAATACAAGGATATGTAATGTCTTTTTAGCTTTAATGTATTTACGGTAATGGTATACGGAATGCTTGTGGTAAGAGTAGACGTTTGTTTGTTTGTTGGTGCTGTGAATAATAGAATCAAGATCACGTGAAGTATTAATACCACTTTACAATGCCTTAGTAAGGCCGCACTTGGAATACTGCATCCAGTTTTGGTCACCACGATGTAAAAAAGATGCTGAGACTCTAGAAAGAGTACAGAGAAAAGCAACAAAGATGATTAGGGGACTGGAGGCTAAAACATATAAGGAACGGTTGCTGGAATTGGGTATGTCTAGTTTAATGAAGAGAAGGACGAGGGGGGACATGATAGCAGTCTTCCAATATCTCAGGGGCTGCCACAAAAAAGAGGGAGTCAAGCTATTCTCCAAAGCGCCTGAAGGCAGGACAAGAAGCAACGGGTGGNTTATTATTATTATTATTATTATTATTATTATTATTATTATTATTATTATTATTATTATTATTATTATATAAATTGTATGATAAAGCAAGGAGTATGGAACTAAAAACAAATGTAACAAAGAACAAGTTACAAATACAAATTAGTTGTATTTGACAAGGAAATTGGAGTGAATGATTGCAAATGATATATATAAATGGCAAAAGGTTGATCAAGCGGGTGTATTTGCGTAATAGAATGGTGACTACAGATGAGAAGATGGATAAATAAACATTAAATGTGCAAATACTTGTAGAAGGATAATGAAATATATGTGGTTTGTTATGAGAAGTAAGTATATTAAATATATGAAAATGGCTTTGTGTATGAGTATGCTACTGACATTTTGTTGCATGGAAGTGAGAGCTGTGTATCTCAGGAAAAAATAAAAGTAAGTTTATTATGTACCATCGAGTTGTTTTCAACTCCTAGACACCATATAGATAGGATGAGCAATGGGAAGAGTATTTAGAAGAATGTGTAGTAAAACAAGACAAAATCAAGTCAAGTATGAATGGGCAATGAATAAATATGGACTGATTGCATAAGTGAGAGATCCGGGCAAAATAAATAGGTTGATATATTTGGTTATATTGAGAGAATGAATGGCAATCAAATTGCAAAGTAAATATATGAAGGAAATATGAATGGTTGAAGAGGAAAGAAAAATCAATAAAACTGGGTTTGGGTGAACTCAGTGAGATCCTCAAAAATGGAAGCCAAGGTTAAAAAAACAAAAGGCAATATAGATGTGAACAAAATAAAGATGGTTTGCAAGGGTAGAAAACTATGGAGATGTGTAGTATTGGTATAACATAGAATTATGTATATTTTCTCTTATTTCATATCTTTGATTTCTTTTGCTTACAATTCCTTTCATCTCTTCTGTGCTTTGCATAAAGTTGAGTGGTGTGATGGATATGGACATATGCATGTACTGTAAGTGGAAATGTTCTATTCTTTGCTTCAGACAAGCTTTGTATTTCCCAGCCTCATTTCCTTCTCAAGAGATGGAACATGTAGATGGATGCGAAGTGACATCTTTATTACAGAAATTTTTATACAGGATGGTTCCAGGATGTAGCTAAGACAAAAATAGGTTACCATAGCTTTCCAAAATTGGTATTTTCCAGATGTCTTGGATTTGAGCCATGCAGGTTAGAGACTGAGTTGAAGCTCAACTTAAAAAAAAAAAAAAGTCAATGCAGTCTTAGGCTGCATTAACACAGGGATAAAATCAAGATCACATGAAGTGTTAATACCACTTTATAATTCCTTGGTAAGCCCATACTTAGAATACTGCATTCACAATGTAAAAAAAATGATGCTGAGGCTCTAGAAAGGTTACAGAAAAGAGCAACAAAGATTAGGGGACTGGAGGTTAAAACATATAAAGAACGGTTGCTGGAATTTTGGATGTCTAGTTTAATGAAGAGAAGGACGAGGGGAGACATGATAGCAGTGTTCCAATATCTCAGGGGTTGCCAAAAAGAAGAGGGAGTCAAGCTATTCTCCAAAACATCTGAAGGCAGAACAAGAAGCAATGGATGGAAACTAATCAAGGAGAGAAGCAACTAGAACTAAGGAGAAATTTCCTGGCAGTTAGAACAATTAATCAGTGGAGCAATTTACCTCCAGAAGTTGTGGATGTTCCAACATTGGAAGTTTTTAAGAAGAGATTGGACAACCTATACCAACAATGGTATAGGGTTTCCTGGGAGTTATTCATCTGGAGGACAACAATTGAGGAAAGATGGGTATGCAATGGGAGGAGGGAGGGAGGGAGAGAAAGAGAGGGAGAGGGAGAGAGAGAGAGAAGCAGAAGTGTTATAAGAATCCAGTAAAGGGTACAACTGTACATCATGCAGCAAGTCAAATACAAACACTTGCAATATGGTTATTAAGGGGGCCTAAAGATTGAAAACTGGTCAGAAGATAAAGTACGAGGGAGTTAGAAATCAAATATCTTGTTAACATTTGTAAACAACAGCAGGAAGGAAGGAAGGAAAGAAGGAAGGAAGGAAGGAAGGAAGGAAATCTATGAATGACCTTGGGAAAAGAGAGGAAGAGATGCTGCCTAGGAAACAGTTAGACAAGAGAGACAGGAGCACCCAGTGACTTAACAGGCAGAAAAACAAACTTGGGAAGGACCCCCTCTAATGGATCAAGCAGTTGAAAGTGGCAGCAGAAAGTTTGTTCCCTCAGACTTGCAAGATTCTATTAATGTAGCTTTATAATAAAGTAGAATTATTCTTCTAGTCCACTTCCTGTTTGACTTACTTGGGGGGCTGACAAAGGGGAAGGGGAAAGGAAAGGATTTATTTTCTGTACAGTGTGGAACAAAAAGGAAAAGAGCACCTGCATTCTATATTTTCTCCTCTTTGGTGATAAAAAGAATCCTTGGTTTATTTGCTCACATTTCAGAAATCTAAGAGCCTCTGCAGATTCAGAATGCAACAGCTACACAAAGAATAATAGATTCTAATGAGTTCCTGCTTAGAGACCCAAATTACTTGTTTGCATAATGTCAACTGTAAATACATTGCCTTCAGCTGTTTGTGAAGGGTATCTTCAAAAGCACTTGAAAATTTGTAATGCCAGCATGAAATGGGATGACAAGTTTTTCTCTCTCCCACAGCTACCATGCTTCCCTGACCTTCGTACTTTTTATTCTTTTGTCAAAAAAAAAGGGGGGGGGGTAGTTAAGGAAGATGAAAGCATCTAGTGGCTCCAGGAAATGCTTGTGCAAAGTTTATTTATCTTTTATCTAACTTTTATTAACCTTGGATTAGAGGACCAGCTTCTTATAATTATGGGAACTGTTCTGATTGTGGCTATCAGCTCCAAAGCTGGTGAAAGTTTCAATTACCGGATGACCACCCTGGAGCGCATGCAGTGATTATGCTGCATCTCTGGAGGCACCAGCTTTGGAAGATTATCCCACAAGATGACATTCAGGAAACCCACATCATGTGCAAATGCATACACACACATACACACATAAGATTTATGCTTGCAGTAGAGTACACATTCACTTTTTGGCCCTGGAGTGGTTTCAAAGTCAATAAAATCAGGGTGGCCTCAAGCATTATTTTAGTCCATTAGAAAGTGGGTGGTTGGGAGGAGGTGAGGCTGTTAAATACCTATCACCCCAATGCCTCTGGCAAATATACCCCCCTTTGATCTCACCAATTTGACTGGACACACTTAATTTTGCATTTCTGCCTGGAGATGGAAAAAGAGCACATTTCTGAGCCCTGGCTGAGATGTGCGTTACACATGACGCTCTGCTACACCTACCTCACAGTCTGCCTTCTCAGTTGTGTGATCCATTTGCAGCAGAGAATGGTCTTAACCATCAGTGTTTTATTTGGCAGTAATGTTTCCATGGGCTTCATCCGGCAACAGGACTTCTCAATAACCCTAATCATTCTTTTGCTATTGTTATTTGTAGGAAATTATGACTTTGCAGAGAATAATAAAGACAGACTTTAAAAAGAAAATATCCATCAGACTTTTCCATTCATGAACATCATGAAAATACTTGCCATGCACTTTTCCCTTTGCTACCCTATATAATATGAATTAGGAATGTGGACACCTCAAGATGCTTCGAGGACACCCCCTTTTCTAATTCTGAAAAGGAAACTGAATTTTTCCTATTCGAACCAAAGTCAGAAGGTGCAGTTCACGTTGGTGGTCAAGCAGAACTTCTAATTGATAGAAAATTGCTTGCAAGTGAGATATTCCTCCCTGTAGGAATTCTCAAAAGTTACTCTTAATGGCTCTGAGACTCAGACTTTAAAACCTTCAAGGAAGCCAGTTGATAGGACAATGTTGGTTGACCATCTTCCAGACTTATACCTTGAAACCCCCCCTCCCCCATTAGCTATTACGTGTTTAAAGTAAGGCTGTTCAAGCCCTTGGATAGCACTCAATCCAAAGTGGCTTCTAGTTAGCCAGCCTCCTGTTCCTGTGCTTCTATGCTCTTTTTTTTCAAGCCCTTCAAAGATACCAGCTAACACAGAATCCAGGCAGCTCCACTTGAAGCAACTTACTGCCCTCTAGATCAGCGGTTCTCAACCTATGTGTCGCGACCCCATTTGGGGTCGATCGACCATTTCACGGGGGTTGCCAAGCAAGGCTGTCCGCCATTTTTTTTGTCCGCCATTTTTTTCCCCTTTTCCCTCGGGTGCCTTACCTTCCTTGGGCTGGGCCAGCTGGTGGTCGGCCTGCTCCGTCTCTGCCGCTTGCCAGCTACGCCTCGGCCGGCGCAGGGGGCAGAGCCACGCTTGCGCGGCGCTCCCGGGCAGGGAAAGTCCTCGACGTACGACCGGTTGGGTAGTCCTTGACTTATGACCGGTTTAGTCCTCGACTTACGACCGGTTTAGTCCTCGACTTACGACCAGTTTAGTCCTCGACTTACGGCCGGTTGGGGGTCACGGCATTAAAAAGGTTGAGAACCACTGCTCTAGATGTACACGGCACACCCAACTAAGGCCCTATCTTAGCATTTGTGGGAACCCAGACAATTGTAACTGAGTCAATATATTGTGCTTAATGGTTTAGCATATGGTACAAACAGAACCAAGAAAAAGACATTTTCTCCTTCCTAGAGAAGACTTTTTAACATGGATCTGGATTTTGTGTAATCCTTTTCTTGTTTTTATATTTAGTGTATGCATATCAGCCATGCTACCAAGCCTAATGGCTCATTCATTACAGTCTACCAATTAACTGACAATTGCCTTATTAATTATTTACCTGTGCACCGGGGTTCCCTGAGAATGGTCTTTCTTTGGGAGTATCTATTCCTGGATCCTTTTAACAGGAGATACCTGAAAAAATCACGCCAAGAAAACTGCAGGGACTTCTCCAAGCAGCCTCTGAGAATCGAACACTATTGAACAGAGGAGGGGGGAAAAATCATGCATAGATTGAACCTGGGATCTTTTGCCTTGAGCTATGCAATTCTTTTGATTTGGTTTGGTGGTGTTGTACTCTTTGACAAATAGCAGCACACCCATAATAATAATAATAATAATAATAATAATAATAATAAAAAGTTGGAAGGGACCTCGGAGGTCATCTAGTCCAACCCCCTGCTCAGGCAGGAAACCCTATACCATTTCAGAGAGATGGCTGTCCAGTCTCTTCTTAAAAACTTCCAGTGTCGGAGCATTCACCACTTCTGGAGGCAGGTTGTTCCACTGGTTAATTGTTCTAACTGTCAGGAAATTTCTCCTTAGTTCTAGGTTGCTTCTCTCCTTGATTAGTTTCCATCCGTTGCTTCTTGTCCTGCCTTCAGGTGCCTTGGAAAATAGCTTGACTCCCTCTTCTTTGTGGCATCCCCTGAGATATTGGAACACTGCTATCATGTCCCCCCTCGCCCTTCTCTTCATTAAACTAGACATACCCAGTTCCAGCAGCCTTTTCTTATATGCTTTAGCCTCCAGTCCCTACTCATCTTTGTTGCTCTGTACTCTTTCTAGAGTCTCAGCATCTTTTTTACATCGTGGTGACCAAAACTGGATGCAGTATTCCAAGTGTGGCCTTACCAAGGTATTATAAAGTGGTATTAATACATGTGTGTATGTGAGTGTGCGCGCACATGCACGTGCATGCCTTATGTGTCAACTTGTGTATAGTTACTCAGTTTGGTAGTTCGCAATTAGTGCTGGCTTGGCCTTGAAGAACTCATTTTCCCACCCCCAACTGTGTTGAAAATAGATGATTCTGCTTTCAAGTCTCCTCACAAGCTGTATTATAATCAAATTCCCGCCTGAGATGTCTCACAAATATTGAAGTTGTATCACATTCACAACTTACTTTACAGCATGCCTACAAACAAATAACTTCACCCCCACCTCCCCACATTTGGATGGAATCTCTAGCCAACTTACAGCTTTATCCGAGGAAAGAGAGGGATGTCTGTCTGAGAACATTTTCTGACCATGAAAGGACCACACACAGGGTTCCATGTGGAACACACACTGGACCATCTGAAACATAAAAGACCATTTTTCTTCTATGTTCACAGGCTGCTTTAATTAAATATAGGCACCGGGAATCAACATTTGGCTATTTCGACACTGAAATGCTATTGTACTATGAAAGTACTAAGCTGTAGCACGTAACTGTTTAAAAATATATGCCTTGAATTCATATTCTACCTTTTGAACCTTACTGCAGAATTAACCGTCACTTCTATATGCTACTAAAACTCCCATTTCTGTAAACTTCAACTGAGAAAAACAGTGCATCATAGGGCAACAGTTTTTAAAGCAAGATACCTCAAATGGGCGAACTTTCACAATATACAGGACCCATGACTCCCAAAAGAATGAAATTTGGGTAAATTGTGGCTGCTTCAGTATTCCCATGCTGCCAGGCTGCTGCTGCTGCTGCTGCTGCTTCAGTCATGTGATCCTCATTTTTAATGTTTCAGGGTCCTTTTGCAATCCCCCCTCCCTCTCTCATCCAGCCGCAGTCCTTACCTGCCTGCTGGGAAGGAAAGAGAAAAGGGAAGGTCGGGGAGGGACCTTTCTAGCCCATCCCCCCTACATGATCTCCCCAACCCAAGCCACCCTCCTGCATGCCTTCCCCAACCCACGCAGCACCTCTTGTGCACACCCACACACTCTTCCCAACCCTCACCATGCTCTGTGCATCTTCCCCAACCTGCGCAGTATCTCTTGCACATCCCCATATACTCTTTCTAACCCACAACCCCCATGTGCCATCCCTTACCCATGTGGCATATCCTATGCACCTCGCACACCTTCCCTGATCTGCACTGCCCCCAAACACACCCTTCCCAACCCACATGACACTTCTTGCATACCCCCTCCCCACAGCCGTCCCGACTCATGCTGTCTAGCCCTGGCTGTCCCTGTCCTGCACAGCACCTCCAGGCACCTCCAGACACCTGTCCCAACTTGCATAGCACCTTTCATACACCCATGACCCCCACATACTCTTCTTGACCTCCACCACCCTTTCATGCCCTACTGAACTCATGCAACACCTCTTATGCACTTCCTGACCCATCCTGCCCACCCATGTGCCCTCCCCAAACCATGTGACATCTTTTGTGCTTACTCAAGCAACTTTCCATGCGGCACCTCTCATGCACCCCAACATAACCTAAAAAGGTTAAAGGAAGTGGAAAATAAAGGAAGACTTGTACTCTTCCCTCTCTATTTCATCAAACTGAAATGCTGAGAATTTCAGGGTACTGATTCTGAGAATCAGTGATGCTCTTGTATTTATTCAGTTATAGAGTGGTCAAACAGTGTGAAAGACTGTCTTTTCTTTCATTGTATAGTCATTCTTCTGTACTCTCCATGGCAGGATTTCTCAACCTCGGCTACTATAAGATATGTGGACTGCATTGCTGGCTGGGGAATTCTGGGAGTTGTAGTCCATACGTCCTAAAGTGGCCTAGATTAAGAAATCCTGTTCCCTGGCTTCAATTAATTCCCAAAGAAAAGTAGCCTGAGATAACATCTCCAATGGGCTCTTTCCAGTCAGGAAGTGGGGGCAGCCAGGCCATAAGGACCAGATGTGAATCAGAAGAACAATCACATTAACAAGACCAACACTTTACCCCTCATTGCAGCTGTCTGATAAACAGAAGGAGATTTCAAAGTAAAATGTAAGTATATTGCAAAGAGAAAAACACAAGACAACTTTCTGAGAAACTCCAAGGAATATTTTAGCGCAATATAGGTTCATGTTTCATAGTTAATCTTCTCGGCTATTATGTGTAATTCCTTCATAACATGTATTCGTTATTTTGTTTAGGCATAAAAATATGATAGCCAGCCAACAATAGCAGGAACAGATTTTCCAGGTGACACGGGTTGTCTGGAAGCCCATTATTTCATTCTGTTTACAAACCAGAGAGTTCTGGATAACATATTGCTTTTAAAATATGGGTGTGATCAAAAGTCAAACAAATTAAGTTCTCTCCAGTTCTTGCCGGATTCTTCTGCCAATTCATCAACCATTATAGTCATCAGGTCCAAAAGTATAAATTAAGGCACAAGAGTTGACTACCCTGGAACTTTTAAGAAACGGGAGGTGGGAGATAAGAGCTGTAGGCAGACCTATAGTGGGAACTATTGACTACTTTTCTCCATCCATAGTTTATCTCTGCATAATTCTCCTTCTCTTGCCCCTCATCATTGAAAGAAAAAGAAGAGCAGGGAGAGACAAGATTATCATAAGGTCACCTCCCCCTTCTCTGATCATACAGGTCTCATTTCTTTACTTGCTTACAAGTTGGATTGACTTGCACTCAGCTGGTTGATATAATAATTGTCATATGTAATCAGGTCCTGAATGAGAATTCAGAATAACAGAATAATAAAATTGGAAGGGAACTTGGAAGTCTTCTAGTCCAATCTCCTGCTTAAGCAGGACACCCTAAACCATTCCAGACAATTAGTTGTATAAATCTTTTCTTAAAACCTCTAGTGATTGGGCACCCATAAACTTCTGAAGACAAGCCGTTCCATTGTTCTGTCAGGAAATTTCTTCTTAGATGTAGTTTAAAACTCTCCTTGATAAGTGTCCATTTATTACTTCTTGTCCTACCTTTAGATACTTTGGAAAATAGGTTTTCCCCCATCTTCTTTGTGACAGCCCTTTATATATTGGAAGATTACTATCATATCGCCCTAGTCTTTCTCTTCATTAATCTAGACCAGGGGTGTCAAACTCAATTTCATTGAGGGCCGCATCACCATTGAGCTTGCCCTTGGGTGGGTGTGGTTGGGGTGGGTGTGGTCTACTGGGTGGGCATGGCCAGCTGTACATCATTCGCATCAAGGGTGCCTGTCGAGGCCTGGACAGGAGTGGGACAGATCTGAGGGTCTCTGGCAGAAGGGGGTGGGACCGGGGCAAGCACCAAGGCATGGTCCATTTCTTCATTCCTCACAAAGGGTGACACTTCCCCAGCATGCACCCAGGGGGCGGGGCCGACGCAGCAGGGGCTGGTTCCTCGCTGTTTCCCAATGACCTTGTGGAGCTAAGACTGAATGCGTTTCAGCATAGATGGCCACCACAAAATTGTACATTGGCTCCCGGCTGGCCTGGGCCAGGGCCAAGGCAGCGGGGGCCGTTCCCTCACTGTTTCCAGGATGGTTTCACGGGCCACATGAAACCACTTTGCAGGCCACATCCGGGCCACAGGCCTTGTGTTTGACATGTCTGATCTAGACATTCCTTGTTCCTCCAACTGTTTTTCATATGTTTTAGCCTTCAGTCCCCTAATCATATTTGTTGCTTGTCTCTGTACCTTTTTTTTAGGATCTCAACATCTTGTTCACATCACGGTGACCACTGGATGCAGTATTCCGAGTGTGGTCTCACCAGTGCAGTATAAAGTGGCATTAACACCTCATGTGATTGTGACAGTATCCCTCGGTTGATGCACCCCAGGACTGCATTGACTTTTTTGAACTTTATCAGATTTGGCTTCGGATCTGGACAAAGAACAAACCAAAAACCAACGTCAGCCCCCCCCCCCCAGTCTAACAGTGGTGATGCTGGATAATTTCCACTGTGCCAGGTTCTAGCTATCATGGTAGAAAGCAGATGGCAATAGGCTTGGCTGAGAAGATGATCTCACTGTCCAAGCAGATGTAAAACTAGATCTGGTGATACTTTTCCTAGTACTGATAGTAAGCATTATACCAATATAAATGTAAACCACTATGGATAAAACATGGGCTTTTAATGAGCTTTAGCAAAAAGCATACAGTATGTGTCTAAGCAAAGATAGACCGGGCAACAAAGTCAAAAGGTTCAGAAATGAAATAGGCTTCAGCAAGGTAAAGTTTGGATAGCTGTGTTTATTCAAGAGGTCTACCAAGGAGACATTTTATAAAAAGAATTGGCTTTGAGATCAGCACTTCAAGGAATTCAGGATGTGGGCAAGGCAGCCAGGCTTTCATTTCTAAAATTATAGGTGCTAGGTGCTCCACCTGTTTGACAGGTAAGGTCTCTGACCTGGGAATCAGGGAGCTCTGACCTAAATTAAGCCCCTAGGCCAGGGGTAGGGAACCTTTGCTCTTTTATGACTTGTGGACTTCAATACCCAGAATTCCTGAACCAGCAATGCTGACTCAGGAATTCTGGGAGTTGAATTCTGGGCGTTGAAGTCCACAAGTCATAAAAGAGCCAAGGTTCCCTACCCCTGCCCTAGGCAAAAGACAAATATAAAGATGGCAAATCTACTAGTAGGAGATGGTGCCCCGCAATTTGTATATCTATCTGAACACATGATGGCCTACATCTCAGACTCATTAACTCACATGTCCTGGGGTGGGGTGGGGTGGGGGGCTTTTATAAAATAGCTTCCTCCAATGTTTTCCCTCTACAACTATAATTCCTAGAATTCCCAGCCACAATGTACAGGTATAGAATAAAATCTTTGTGCCTGGTGTAATATTCTACTTTTTAAAATTACTTTTTTCCATTCAAATACATTGGGCAATTGACATATTTATTAAAATACCCCAAGTTCCTGTGTATTATTTGAAGCTTGTTTTTTCCCAGTAAGGTCTAGTTTGCTTGTTTATTGTTTAGCCTCTCTTCCTTCCTTCCTTCCTTCCTTCCTTCCTTCCTTCCTTCCTTCCTTCCTTCCTTCCTTCCTTCCTTCCTTCCTTCCTTCCTTTGTTCATTCCTTCCTAATTTTCAAATGTCAAATATTCTTTATTACCTACAACCACATTAATATCACCCATTAATTAGATTAGAAAGTCAAGAATTGAGTTTGATGAGTTTTCATTCCTCACCTGTAGAGTGTCGATTCTGGGTTATTAACAGAACAACACTGCATAGAGCAAATTTTAGGAGCAAAGTTTGAAAGACACTCACTAGGGGTCAAGGAAGTTTTGGAATTCACAGGTTTCAAAACTTTAAGTGTAACTGCAAAGGATGCTAAAAAGAACACAGTGTTTTATATATATTTAAAGGCCACTTTATCCTGTCACATTCCTACAAACTTTCAGAATGGTTCTCACAATGTTCTGTGATGTCCTCACAACAGCCACCAACAACTACTCCTCAGTTGCCCAGCACTTCCTCCAGTTGGAGGTGTTCCAAAATTGGCTTCTGGACAGTAATCCAGCAGCAACAGTGTGAATCATTAGCAGCAAGGCACTCATCTGGTTATGTATAGCTCCAAGCCTCATGTAAAGATGCCAGGAATCTATGAGGCTATTGCACCCTTCATCTGTAGAAGCCCATAGTTGAGTGAGTGTAATCTTTGGTCCCAGATCAATAGCAGAAGCACAGGTTAATTCATCCCAGTCCCGTGGCCTGAAAGATACTGAAGGGGGCGTTTCAATAGGTGTTGCTTTTGCATAATAATTTCTTGAAATGGTCCATTTGGTTCCAATTTATTAATTTCTGAATTCTTCCTGCATTCTCAGACAGGCCAATCTGTCTCTTGAAACCACCATGTGGCACGAAGGGAAGGAGGTTTTGGTTTAACAAGATGTAATTCTAGCCCCGGTGCTTTCTAAACCATTGTTTATTTACTTTAGTTTTAATTATCTGTGGTATTTATGAATTGCTGACTCTGCAACGATTTCTGGCACTTTATGACATTTTCACATAAAATCAGTAAGACAAACAGTGGTGGGATTCAGCCAGTACGCAGCACTTTGGCAGAACCGGTAGCCAATTTTGTACTGCCCAGGCCCAGAATGGGCTTCCGGAAGCGGCATCCACACAGAGAACCGGTTGTTCACATATTTGAATCCCACCACTGAAGACAAATATATGTTAATGGTTAAACAATGAAAAATTATCGGTCATGCTGATCCATGGCAGGGTCTATTATCCCAGCGGTAATTTTAAATTGCCTTCCTTAACATTTGGGTGTCTTGAGGTAGCCTATTCCACGGGGATCTAGATCTATCAGATTGCAAAAGTTCTTGTACACTACAAGATGGCAGCAAAAGTGTTATCTATCTTTTTGCTGCCATCTAGTGGTCAGCCAGGTTTTTTGCAACTCCAATCTAATAGTAACTGCATTACAATTTGCAAAGTTGGCCAGCTAGTACATGGAAATTCTAAATAATTCTAAATATAATTCTAAATAACGTAGAAATAATCGGATTGATTAAGTGCTAATTCTTCCAACCGTTTGTCACACTCTATTTCATGACAGTTTGGGCATTCCTTGTCTTAAGCTGCAATTTTAATTTAAGGTGGTTAGTTAGCGAGATAGTAATCAATAACTCTCCAATTATTAAAAAATAACTCCTGACATTAAAGCATTCTGAAAAGAATAAAACTGGACATTGTATGGTTTATGTAACATTGAATAAAACACCTATTTATCGGAAGGCAAAGATTGTTTCCTGATTGTGAGACCGTTTCCTGCAAATCGCCGTAACTTCTACCATAACCCTTAAATACCTTACTGAATGGTCTGTAATGTTCAACCTTGATTTTTTTTTTCCAGGATACATACACTTCCAAAGAAAACACTGGGCTTCAATTATTTATTTTTTATTTTCCAATAATGTTACTATGGGGCAGTGGTGGGATTCAGATATGTGAGCAACCGGTTCTCTGTGTGGATGCTGCTTCCGGAAGTCCATTCTGGGCCTTGGCAACAAAAAATTAGCTACCAGTTCTACCGAACTGGTGCGAACTGGCTGAATCCCACCACTGCTATGGGGCCTATTCTGGAAGCCAAAGACATTATTGGAAAGAAAATAGTGTACCCATCCTTGCTCTTCTTAACCTATCAGTGGCCTTTGAGAGAATCAATCATGGTAGCCTTCTGGACTAGTTATTTTAAGGCACATGTTTTTACAAGGTCCTATATTTGCTAGGTTTGGGGAGAAAGTGGTAGGTTGTATAAATATGATTGTGCAATGAAAGCTAAATTTTCAGAGTGCAATATTCTCTTGAACTACATACGTAGTACATAGAATTTGACAATCAGACAATGTAAATAAGATTCTCTGTGCTTTTACATGGCTCCTTTTATTCAATGGATTGAAGACCTAATTGCACTTACAACATGAACAGATTGCATATAGACATATACTTTGTATGAACAGAAATACAGAACTCATTTATACAGAATACCTAGGTTTTAAAAAGATAGCCAAAGCAGCAGAGGGAAAGACAAGAAACAATGGTTGGAAACTGATCAAAGAGAGAAGCAACCTGGAATTAAGGAGAAACTTCCTGACAGTGAGGACAATTAACTAGTGGAACAGCTTGCCTCCAGAAATCGTGGGCGCTCCATCACTGGAGGTTTTAAGAAGAGGCTAGATAGTCACTTGTCTGAGATGATACAGGTCCTCCTGCTTGAGCAGGGGGCTGGACTAGAAGACCTCCAAGGTCCCTTCCAGCTCTATTCTATTCCATAGTGGTATCGCATTTCAACTTTGTGAGTTGCTCTACATTCTACAGGAATACATAATATTTAATAGATGTTCTTAATGAATTAATATATGATGAAAATTTCAACTGAATTGATAAGATCTATCAGTAACTCACATTTGCCTAGAATACCCAGCTTCTTAGCAGAAAACAGCTTACAGAAATGCAAACAAATTTCAGGTCCCTTTTGCACTGTCACTATGCCCCAAATTTTCTGAGTAAGTTTTAAGCCCAACCATAATCATTCTTACAGACACTGATATCAAAAAGCAGAGAACATCACATGAAATGTTCCATACACTGTTGCATGGAATTCCATCAGAACCTGACAGGAATTTATAAGGAACTAAGGGCAATGAAACCAAAAGTTCACTCAAATAAAGCCAGTCTTCTATTACAAGAAAGTTACCTTTTCATCAGGGGTTTGGGGGATTTTTTAGATTAATTTTAAGTAGTTTTAAGTTTGAAGCCCCTGCAATAGAATATTGCAGACACAATCTGTGTTTGACCCTAGCCTCTCCCAATAATTGTTTTGTTTAACATTTGGTTTTTAAAATACTAAGTTTCACTCAGGGGACAGGACTGCAAAGCTGTTTGGTGCCACTCCTTTACTCACCTTAAAACAGCAGAGAAATGCTAGTGCCAAGTTACTTCTACCAATGTGTTAGAGATACAGGAGGTGGGAGACAGGATGAGTCAACATTTCCTACAGATGGGAAAGTGACCAGCCTTTGAGCTCTGGAGAGCTGCAGTACTGTAACAGGAGTCAGTGTGTTTCCTGATAAACCACAGCTGGGCTAGAAATAAATCAGTTCAGCTGCCAAAAAGCAACTGTGTTGTGGCATCTCACAATGTGGAATTGATCCAGGAGGAGCACAAATATTGCACATGATTGAATATGTTCCAAGTCTACTACATTTCTGCTTTCATGGAGAGTTTACTCAAAATCCAGAAGAAGTTACAGGCATGCTCTAGTCTAGATAATCTGAGGTGCTTCAGATTTTAGAACTCCAATCCCAGTTGGCATGACCAATGGAGACAAAGGATTGTGGGAGTTGCAGTTCAAAAGATCTGGTAGGTGCCAGCTTGCCTGCTCCAGTGATTTCAAGTGGCACAAAAGAATAATTTCCAGTTTCAATTGCACCTGTCTGTACATGACCTTAACGTCACATGAAAAAGTATGAATGTGTGTACATAAACAAAATTCAGTCTATATTGACCTAAGGTTTCATCCCTGGATTAAACACATCTGGCCTGGAGGTTTACTGGAATTCTACATAAGAATGCATAGTTGAAAACTGATAGCTTCTCATTAAATCTGTGGCACAGAATTTCATTAGTGACAAGATCAGCTGCATGATTAATATATAAAACTAATGCCTTATACTAAGTTTGACCACTAGCATTTTCTTTTCTAATTGTTTTTCAGCTAGAGATAATTTTAAATAGAAAAAGAACAGGGACCTAAAGTTTAATATGGGATTTTCTGCATGCAAAGTATGAATTTTAACCCCTGATCTCCTATAGTTACTCCATCATACAGAAAGGAGAGCTAAGGTGTTATCATATTATCAAATATGAAATCTGAGACTATCAAACTTTGGGACAACAAATCCATAAATGAAAGCTCAAGAAAACCCAGTGGCCCTGAATTACAACATTGTGATAATCTCCCCATGCACAGATATATGTTAAGGTCAAAAATGTATCCTCGAAATAAACAAAAAATTCCCTCAACCTCACCGTATGCTAGTCAAAAAGAAGTATTTGCACTTGGATCCACAAGTGATCCAAGAACACAGAAAAAGGTCACTATCAAGATCCTCCATTTCCCTTTAGGAGGATACTGGCATAATTTTCTCTTGTTGCTTTTGGGGGGAGGTGTTTTTTGTTTTTTTTAGTAATCCTAAGGGATAGTCTCTTAAGTTATCTAAAGGAATATATTAATCAATCATCAACAACATTAGAAATTTCGTAAAACAGATTAAACAGTATATTAAATGAGGAGTTTAAGAAGTAGAGTTGACTGAGGCCTACAGATAAGATCCAGAAGGATCATTGGCTGTTCATTCTCCCAAAGAAATCCCATAGTGAAGCCCTAGAAACCATCACTGAAAAGGCCCTGATTTTAAATCTTCGCAGACTTGTGACAGGATCTGCTAAATGGTTATTGTGTATGTTGATTGCCTAATAATGCTAAAATGTTTAGCTGGGGAGAAATTTGGGGGTGGGATTTGATGGCTATCTTCTTTGGGTAAGTGGCAATCCAGTCTCCTGATGCCTTCAACATGCCTCACTTCTATTCTGCTGATATATTTGGGTACTCAATTGTTCAATCCATCCAGAATTCCTAGGCATGTGGCTGAAGCATTCATAAAATATTACACTCATAGAGCAACTCTCTCCTAAATGGAAATGGAACATATATGTGAATAGGAGTCATTGAACATATATGGATGATTCATTTCCACAAAGTGAATTAGAATAACATTGAATGGGTTGATTAAAAAAATAACAAGTAAAATATCAACATATAAAATACATTCTGGAACAAACAGGTAACTTTCCTCTGAAAGCCAAAAAGGATGGACTCATTTGTCCTTCACAGAGAAAGCCACTCCAAAACATGTGGAGTCACCACAAAAAAGTTTAGTATGCCCAACAGTCCCAGAGATATTTGCAGCAAGGGAGGAGGGGCCAAGATAATAACTGCAACCTTGGAATTGCAATGTGATTGAAGCTCCACCCCCCCCCTTTTTTTTTACATATGTTGCACCTATGATGCACATAAAAAGGGCCATAGCTTTATTCATGTGACTGTGGCTGCCATCTTAACATTTTGGAATCCTGCTGTATGCGGCCTTATCAGTCTATTGCTCACCATTCTCCTGAAGTTTGTTTTTCAACAATGAGGTAAAATTCTTGTTTCCTGGCCATGTCATCTTGTAATTTTGCAAAAAGAAGCAGTGTATGCTATTTTATTCCTATTTACTAATAACTTCTCATTTCATGTCATCTCTTTTTGATTTTAAAGCAGAGGATATGCTCTGTTTTCCTACAAACATTTGATAAGTTGAAGCTGTTTTGGAAAATGTGTTGATTTGTTTGCTTTTAGCTAAAAAAATAAAAAAGTCCGGCCTCAATTTCTTTTCTTTTTTAATATGATTGGATTTAAGCCAGTCAATTCTTTCTCCTGGGAACACATATCCAAATTAAATTACAGGAGTCAATCTATTCACTGTGCTTGAGTAGTTGATCCTGTTAATAAGGGTCAGCAATATGCCTAGTGTGGTCAGGGTAGCTAATAGATAATAGATAAATAATAGAAAATAGAAAATCTTGCAAGTCTTCTGACCCCCTCTTAAACAAAGTGACTGCATCTTTATGAAACTTCACATAAAATGCCAAAATCTCAACTTTTACACAAGAGCACTGAAATCCCATAAAATCTTTTCAAAACAATCGAAGATATTCGACTCTCTCACAAGATTCACATTGCTACCTAACAGTGCTTTTTCAAAAGGCAACTGGATTTTGTTTTTTTCCTTGAAGACATTTCGCTTTTCATTCAAGAAATGTTTTTAGCTCTTGGATGAGAAGCAAAATGTCTTCAAGGAAAAACAAAGCCCAGTTGTCTTTTGAAAAAGCACTTTTGGGACACCCATGACTGAGGATCTCCATAGACACTTTTGCTATCTAGTGCCAGAAAAAGTTGCACACTCCATCCCACTAATGCTAAAAAGCCTGCAATAATTGTAAAAGTTGTCAGGAACAAACTGTTTTTGTTTTCTTGTTTTTGAATGTTTTTGCATTCACTAAGAGTTTGTTATAATAAGAATGCCACTTCTGTTTAAGGAACCATACTAAACTTGGTGGATTGAATCGATCTAACAGAAAATCTTTGCTGCTGCTACCACTGAAATAGAACTTCTGTTTTCCACCAGTACCTCCCAGGTTTCAGAATGATATTTACTTTGTATAGTTCTGCAAGAAGATGGCTCTGATTCCAATCATCACATGAATTAAAGCCACAGTTGTTAAGTGAATCACTGTGGTTAAGTTAATAACATGGTTAAGTGAAAATGGCTGCCCCATTGACTTGCTTGTCAATCATAAAAGGGGGTCACATGACCCTGGGACACTGCAACCGTCATAAATATGAGTCAGTTGCCAACCTTCCGGATTTAAGATAAGATAACTATTCTATTCTATTCTATTCTATTCTATTCTATTCTATTCTATTCTATTCTATTCCTTTATTGTCATTTTTATACTGTGGGCACAATGGCACACATCAAAAATGAAATTTAGTTGCCTGCTCTCAAAGTGAAACACATACATGACACACACCTAAACATACTATGAACAACATATGTATAGACCCACATCCCTACATACACATAGCAAATAAATATTAAATATTGTCCATCTTGAATATATAACGGAAGGAGGAAGCGTGAGAGTTCGCAAGGTTAATGCTGTATGGAATGAAACTCTGGCTGAATCTGGATGTTCTGCTTTGGATACCACGAAGAGGAGGTGTAGTGTCCCAGATAATCTTGCGGACCCTGCTCAAGCAGCGCTTCTGTGTTATGTCCTGGATGGGAGTGGAGATGCTGCAGCGGTCATAAGTGTGAAAAATTGTTATAAGTCACTTTTTTCAGTGTTGCTGTAACTTCAAATGGGCACTAAGTGAATGGTTGTAAGTTGAGGACTACCCAAATAGAAGTCCTGATTGGATATTTTCTACCATCTGGACTAGTCATTTGGTTGTGCCTTGTGTGTTTGCCACCTTGGAGGCAAATACCTTACTAATGAACCTTTTTTTTAAAAAAAACAAAATGGTCAGGATTAACATAAATCCTGCAGGGCCAAACATTTGTAAACCAAGCACTGGGTGGAATGGATAAACATTTCAGCGCAAGGAAAACTCTAGTCCCGCTTTCACTTCATTTTACACTCAACCCTGTATTTATTTTAACAGGAGAACTGCATTCCGGCATCTGTTCCCCCTCACATCTTGCAAAACAGACACACACACACACACACACACACACACACAAAAAGAGAGGGTGGGCATACAACAACACAAACACACTTCGTTTTCCTCCCCGCTCCCCCGCCCCCGGGCCAAACAAGGAAAAAGAACCAGACTAAAAATGATTGTGCAAAAAATGAGGGGACGTTTGTGTGCTCTTGTTAAGATTTGCAAATGCCACCCCCTCCCGCCTCCCGAATGCCCGAAGAAAGAAACGGAGGAAGGGATAAAGGCAGCGAGGGGGCAGCGAGCCCTTCCTTCCAGCCATCCTGTCAATTTCAGGTTTCAGGTCGGGCATGGCCTGAGCCGGGGAGCCCCTGGGACACAAGGTGCCTGCCTGCCCTTGTTTACTCAAGAGGGCTGCGCTGATGGCGACGCGTAACTTTGGTTTACTTTGCGTTCCCTGAGTTTATTGTAAAAAAAAAAAAAAAGGGGGGGGTGAAGTTTTTCGGATCCATCACGTGACCCCGACAGGTCCTGCCTATTGAGAAAGCCAGACCACCCACATGGAGAGGACGATGGAGCGCTTAATAGAAACAGGCAGGCAATTGTGCGCCTTCCCCGCACTCCGCCGATTGCCTGCAACCTAGGAGGATTAATCCTGGGTTTCGGGTTGGGTGGGGCGCGCGTTTGGCTTTTTTGCTTTTTGCTTTTTTTGGGGGGGGGGGCATTTCGCGTCTTTTCGGGCAGGGGACGGGGTGACGGGCCCGAGATGGGGGGACTGCGCGAAGGCAGCCCAGGCAGGATGAGAGCGGAGGCCAACTGATGCGCTCCTGCCGAGTCCCCTGCCTCGGCGGCGGCGCTGCTACGTCAAACTGCTCCGTCCCTCCGGACCTTTTGCCTCGAGGGAAAACTTGGGGAGGGGGAAAATGGTAAGTAAAAGGTGCGGCCACGGATCCGGCAAATGGGCTCGCGAGAGAGAGAGGGAGGGAGGGCGGAAGGAACGGTCAGGAAGGGAAGCGGGCGCGAGGTGGAGAACGGAGCTCCCCGGCCGACGGCAGAGCCTCCGGAGAGGTGGCGTCCCAGTCGCGGTGTGGCGGGCGGAGGCTGCGGGGAGAGGAGACGCAACCAGAGGAGAGGAAGCGAGGACGGGTTATGGCAGGGAGGGAGGGAGGGAGGGAGAGGGAGAAAGAGGGCGCCTCGCCGCGGCCAAGGTGTCCCTTTCCGGCGGCGGTGAGGGCTGCCGCTGCTGCTGTTTGGTGGCGCAGCCTCTGAAAGTAAGGGGGGTCGGAAAACCATTCGCTGCCTGAGAGGGGAGCTCTCCCATCTTCACACTTAAGTTTAAAGCAGGGGTTCTCAACCTTTTTAATGCCGCGACCCCCAACCGGTCGTAAGTCGAGGACTAAACCGGTCATAAGTCGAGGACTAAACCGGTCGTAAGTTGAGGACTTTCCCTGCCCGGGAGCGCCGCGCATGCGTGGTTCCGCCCTCTGCGCCGGCCGAGGCGTAGCTGGCAAGCGGCAGAGACGGAGCAGGCCGACCACCAGCTGGCCCAGCCCAAGGGAGGTAAGGCACCCTCCGGAAAAGGGGAAAAAAAATGGCGGACAAAAAAAATGGCGGACAAAAAAAATGGCAGACACCCTTGCTTGGCGACCCCCATGAAATGGTCGATCGACCCCAAATGGGGTCCCGACCCACAGGTTGAGAACCACTGGTTTAAAGGGTCGCCGCCCTCCTTTCTACTAATCAGTCCTCCCGGGGATTCGGAGCCCTGCCGAAGAGTGAGTGAGTGTGTGTGTGTGTGTGTGTGTGAGAGAGAGAGAGAGACAGAGATAGAGATAGAGAAGGGCAGGCAAAATGAGAGGAAAAACTCAACGTCCTGAGAGAGCAATGGTTGCAGAGCGTGAAGAGGAGGAGGAGGAGGAGGAGGAGGAGGAGGAGGAAGGTCGCCTCAGGTTGCCTTCGTTTTCGGCCTCTCCCGCAAGAAAGATAGGGTTTCACTGTAAAAAGCATTTAAAAGTGGAGGGCTGGGGCACAGAGAAAGAGTCCAAGGTCTGTGCTGAGGGCAGAAAGATGACAAGCTTCTCCGCCTTCGGGAGACTTGTGTCACCAGCAATAAGAGCCTGTCCTGAAACAGCCATCTTTCTAGGGCAGGGGTAGGCAACCTTGGCTCTTTTATGACTCGTGGACTTCAACTCCCAGAATTCCTGAGCCAGCATAGCTGGCTCAGGAATTCTGGGAGTTGAAGTCCACGAGTCATAAAAGAGCCAAGGTTGCCTACCCCTGTCCTAGGGTAAATGACTCTCATAGGCCAGGCCGTCTTTCTCAAGGATGCTGTCCTGGGCCTGGCTTCTTCATTGAGAAATGCAATCCCTTTCAGAGGTGGAAGTGGCTTGGCTTTCAAACACATCCGTAGGGGACCAGCGTGGTGCTGCTGATTACCAAGGAGTGGATGTGATCCCCTCCCTGGAGGGGTCTTCTGTGGTGGGGAACACAGCCAATCCAGCTGAGTCTGATCCAGAGTCAGCCTTTCATACTTGGCAGTGATCTCTTGAACCTCATCCTTAGGTTACAGCTTAGTAGTTAGTCAGAGCAGACCACATCATTAGGAAATGGGAAGCCAGACTTCGGAAGGTAATAGAAAACCGGTGATTTCCTTTTTATTGTTATTACAGGTAGTCTTCGATTTACGACCACAATTGAGCCCAAAATTTATGTTGCTAAGTGAAATACTTGTTAAGTGAGTTTTGCCCCATTTTATGATGTTTCTTGCCACAGTTGTTAAGTGAATCGTTGCATTTGTTAAGTTAGTAACACGCTTGTTAAGTGAATCTGGCTTCCCCACTGACTCTGCTCGCCAAAAGGTTGCAAGACATGACCACGTGACACAGCAATGGTCATAAGTATGAACCAGTTGTCAAGCATCGGAATTTTGATCACGTGATCATGCAGATGCCAGAACAATTGTAATTGTAAAAAATGGTCATAAGTCACTTTTTTCAGTGCTGCTATAACTTTTGAACAGTCGCTAAAGGGTTGTAAGTCCAGATTACTTGTATTAGTTTGATCACTTGTATTAGCTATTATATATGCTTCTATCATGTAGCATCTTCATCTGCCTATTGTATTAAGTGCTGGTTAATTTGGTGTGGCTTTAATAGGTTCTGTGAACCTATCCTTTTGGGATTTGAAAAGCATGATTTTCAGATCTGTATGACATATGAACTCAGCCAATTGTGGGTTCATTCATGGGTCTGCAGTATACATGAAGCATCTGATGTGTGAAAAATCAGTCTCTAAGTAGTGAAGAAAAGGAGTTCCTTGTAATAGTAAGAGAATAGTGGCAGCAATAGCTAACACTCTAAGCACTGTTTCTGTTATTGCCTAGACTAGAGAGAGACTTTAATTTTTGTAAAGCTTGATTGATCCATGAGGTGTAAGTCTTATTTTGTTCAGTAGGACCTATATCCACATCAAAAACATAGAGTGTCAATTTTAATTCCTTTGATTGTGGAAAGTGTTTTACAAATACAATAGAATATCGATTCCCTGCATTCTCACAGATTGGCCCCATTTTATAGATGGAATGTGCAGTTCAGGATTGGCCATCTAAGCAGTTTGAAACAAACTAACTTGCTTCTTTTCAAATAAATATGGTTAGGGTGGAAGTTTGTAGACTGACTTTCCCAAATCTTAAATTCCATAATCATTACTATAAATCCAAACACACCTGGAAAACGATAGCTTAACAAATTGTTATACATGGTGTCTTTTTCTGGGCCACCCAGGGCATAATGTGTGTGCCCTAAAGCTGTGGAACTGAGACATCCTTCTCCTGAGTCCTGTCCAATCCGCTGGCTTTACCACTGTAAATAAGTGTGGTTAAGCAACCTTCAAAGCATACTAAACACTGGAGCCTCATAACCAGACTTTGGCTTCAGTGCAATTTGTCTTCCTTCTTGGCTCCTGGCATCACTGTCAGAACAGGGGACTTTTCAACACCGCTTTTCATCCCAATTCATCCAGATTTCAACATCTTTATTTCTGTTTTCCTCATGCAAATAGGGTGTCCACAGTTTACAGGACATGATGTGTTCTCTGGGTTCACCTGGATTCCAGATCCTTCAAAAATCAATTGAAGTTTTGTCTATAGAACCTTCCATAGGACAAGCTGGGCTTTCTTTCTGGTTTTTTTAAAAACATATTTTAAAAACATATTTTAGATTTTTAAAAAAAACATATGTTTAAACATTAAAGATTCAAAGTAGTTAAAAATAAAACCAAGTTGCTGGAACGTCCCCTTCACCTTCAGTTAATGGGCAATAGGCCATGCCTAACTAAACATATTTAAATAAATATTTCCCCCTCTATTCATTCCCATCCAATTTATGTGTTCGTTTATTTGTGGCATAGGATCATGATAATCTTACTGCATATGATAAGAAGATTAATTTCCAAGGATCCAATGCTGAGAAGGAAAAGAAAGTACTCACACCCCCCCTCTATTTTATTTTTTTTACCATTTTCTTATTTGCTTTCAGATGCACTAGATAGAAAACTGATGGAACAATTCCATCTGAATTAAAATATCAGTCTTCTCTGATTTTATCCTAATCGCAAATATGGACCTGCCTTTTATTTCCTCTCCTTGTACTAGTTGTACAAAATAACGAGAGATGGACGCACAATGCATTCAGCCAGGGGTCCCCAATCTTGGCCACTTTATGACTTGTGGACTTCAACTCCCAGAATTCCTCAGCCAGCATGGCTGGCTGAGGAATTCTGGGAGTTGAAGTCCACAAGTCATAAAGTGGCCAAGATTGGGGGTCTCTGCATTAAGCAGATTTCCAACATTTTTTTTTTTTTAAAAAGGCACATACAGAGTCTGAATGATCATTTCTCATGTCTGTATATCTACTAAATGTGTTGATCCAGCAGTGGATCTGAGAAAGTCTTCTGCTGTAGTTCTCCCCTTCTCCCTCACAGATTCAGTCAAGCTACATAAACAACATGCTGGCTTTCACCAAAAGGGCAGCAGTGTGAATGAACAAGACCGATCACTTGTCTTCGGATAAGAAATCATCCATTGGATGAGAACACTCCTGTTTTCCTCTTAATGCAAGCACAAAATTAAATGTAGAATTCATCTGCTGTGTTTGGATCTAGAACCCAGCACATCACCTAGATTAGAACACAGGGCTAGAATTCTAGAGTCTGAATTGTTTCAGGTTGAGTTCCAGGATGCCAGAATGGGGAACTCTTGGCATCTCCCAGGAGCCCTCTGCTGGCCAGGCCACAACATGTGCCAGTTTCCCACTAATAATTGGGAAGATTGTTTTCTGCTGCTGTTCAATAGGGAAGAGAGTAAGGTAACTGAGCCTCTTATCATAGGTTTAAAATATTGAATCAACTTGAAAAGCACAGCCCCACCCACTTCAATGATGGGCTTCATTGCCTCCTCCATTATGGCCCCTGTACTTTCCCCAATTTTCCTCCCAAAAGATGTAGCCTCAAGCCCTGTGCAACCTTGCTTTCATGTATTTCTTCTATATCAGACATGTCAAACACAAGGCCCGGGGGCCGGATGCGGTCTGCGAAGTGGTTTCATGTGGCCCACGAAGCCATCCTGGAAACAGTGAGGGAATGGCCCCCGCTGCCTTGGCCCTGGGCCAGGCCGGCTGGGAGCCAATGTACAATTTTGTGGTGGCCATCTATGCTGAAATGCATTCAGTCTTAGCTCCACAGCGAGGAACCAGCCCCTACTAAAAGGTGCGGCCCTCTGGGTGCATGCTGGGGAGGTGTCACCCTTTGTGAGGAATGACGAAATGCACCATCCCTGGAAGTGGCCAACAAATGGTCCTCGCCTACTTCACATATCCGGCTTGATGGGCTCCGGGGGAGGGGTTTTGGCAGGCAGCAGGGCGTTCTCACACGCCCATCCAATAGGCCACACCCATTCCATCCACGCCCACCCAGTAGGCCGCACCCACCCTGGCCACACCCACCCGGCCCCCCAAGGGCAACCGCAATGCTGATGCGGCCCTTAATGAAATTGAGTTTGACACCCCTGTTCTATATGCTTCAATAGGGATGCTGAAAAGAGGAGAGAAACCATTCTTTTCTTGTTGCCCTGGAGGTGTTCAAACAAAAAACAGTTAATGTATCATTCTTTCTCCCTTCGCTCTGAGGCAGTATGTCCATTGCCTTTTCATTTTGTGTCACACACAGCTCAGCTCTTGGTATTGATTGGGGCTGGGAAAGGCAGGTCAACCTGTCATGGCCTCATCTGTATCAACAGATGAAAGCCAGGTTAGTTTACATCAAATATTTTCCTAGATCTGAAGGCTCTTCTGCCCCAGTTGAAAAAAAAAGGGTGGGGGAACACTTTTTCTACATTAAAAAATATATAGAAAACTCACATAAAACCATGTCAGAAGATTAATATCTGTATCTATAAACTCTTCCCTACATGAAAAGCATGGGAAATTTTATCGCAGCCCAACTGATATGTAATTCTATTTTCCATTTTTTTTGGTCTATTTCTAATTTCTATTTTCTATTTAAGTGCTATTTATTCTATTACCTCTGTGGGTGGCAGACACCAGACATTGCTTCACTGGGAACTTGTTCCTGTCCACTGTATTTCTACTCTTATCTCTGCTTTCATTCCTGCAAAGCCAGGAGGTAAGTGACAGTGAGATGTCAGCGAAGAGAACCGCCATCTGGAGCCAGGAAGTTGGCAGGATGATAAAAATATCAAGATGGTAGTCACAGTGCAATTGATGTCCATTCCACTTTTTGACGTGTGTCATTGGATGATGCACATTAAAAGGGATAGAGCTTTGATGGCATGGCTATGGCCAACATTTTTACTTTTTTACCTGCTTTTCCTCTGTGGGCACCTCTGTCTGGAGGGCAACAGTTTTAGCTATGCGGTGAGTTCTTAAGTTGCACGTAAGCACTTTGGTATTTATTATTTAAAGAGGCTCCTACGGTAGTTCTAAAATTTAGACTAGATGGAAGAAAAAGGAGAAGAATATATGAAGCTTTTTTACATTTCAAACATGCAGCAATAAAGTTCAAAATACTGACTTTGGACTTAGTTGACCAAAAGGATAGACCAGTGATGGCGAACCTAGGGCACGTGTGCCAGAGGCGGCACTCAGAGCCCTCTCTGTGGGCACACCTGCCGCCGCCAGCTCACGCAGGTCCATTAGGCCACTGCTGGTGCCCGGAGCAGCAGCCCCACCCAGCACAAAGGAGGCGAAGCAGCTGGCTAGCAAGCTCGAGTAGAGGCAGTAGAACATGCCCCCATGTGCTCACTGGCCTCTGTGCACGGGGGCTGATGGTGTCAGGCAGCAGCCACCCCTGCCTCACCTTGCCCTGCAGCAATGGCACCCCCGCCCTACCCCCTGCCTCACCCCAAAGGACGAGCCTCCTGCCCATCCCCCCACCTGAGACCCCCTGGATCTCCCCCAATCCTGCCCAGCCCCCACAGGCATCCCTCCACGAGCAACATCAAGGTGGCCATGCCCACCCCGGCCATGCCCACTCAGTCTGCCGTGACCACTGCAGCCACGCCCCCCCTGAGGGCACTACAATGCTGATGTGGCCCTGGCACTTTGCGATAAATAAGTGGGTTTGGGGCTGTG
>NW_015388480.1:143516-154531 GCF_001527695.2 Protobothrops mucrosquamatus
GGGGGGGGGGGGGGCTGGACTTGCTTATGTAACACCTTAGTTACATGAGTTGCATTAGCTTCTGGTTTCTTTCCAGATGCAATTCAAGATGCTGGCCATCACCTTTAAAGCCCTGCATGGCACAGAGCCAGGTTATCTGCAGGACTGCCTTTCTCTAAGGGCATCTACCCATCCTACCAAGTCAGATGGGGCAGGCACATTCCTAGTCCCTTCCCCTAAATATTGCCAACTGATGGGATCTAGCAAGCATGCCTTTTTTGTGGCAATCCTGGCTATATGGAATACTCTGCCCCTTGAAGTTTGGTAGGCCTCTACCCTCCTAGCCTTCCACAAAACTTTGAAGACCTGGCTTTTTCCCCCTAAGCTCTGGGATAAGATTAGGTAACTGCACATCAGAAGTTTGACTTGGTGCCAGGGTTTATTTTTTTGTTTTTAAAGTTTATAGTTTATAATTTTAGTATAAATTCTATGCTGTTCTAACTTTTGCTTGGGAGCCTCCCAGTTTGTTATAGGATGGGTGGCTATAGAAATGTTTTAAATAAATAAATAAAATATCTATGAGCTATTTTAGAGTATTTTTATGAAGATCTGCATCTCTGGAAATGCAAAATTCCCAGTAAACAAAATCAAGCAACCAGAAAGCTCTTCCTGCCTTAGGTATAAGAAAAAGATGTTCCTAAGAAAAATGCCTGAGGATTCAAAAGAAGAAAGAAAACAAAGGAAGAAAAAAAACAAATACTTTCCTATTACTTAAACTGCTGAGTCTCTTAATTCAGCCCTAAAAATTATCAGATGTGTTTTTTCCAAACACTTGTCATTATGACAAAACCATTTTGAGCAAGGTGGAATGGCTGTGAGAATTCTCTCTATCTGGGCAGAATCTTGCTAGCGTTCTTTAGGAAGACAGACAAACTCCTGTCTAAAACCCTGACACGTTACCTGCATTCTTGGCTAACCATGCTAACCAAGCAGGATGAGCCAATAATTTTATTCAACATGGAGCGATTTTCCAAACTTCTAATTCAGAGTAGCCTTTTCTGACTTCCAAATAGATTGGGTGACAACTCCCATCATCCCCAGCCAGAATGATCATGCGGGTTTGGGTGAATGGATTCATAATTGAATTCATCTGGTGAACAAATTGGAGAACTTCCTTCCCAGAGCAGCAGCTTTTATTCATCCGTTTGCTTTTATTTTTCCTAATGATTCTTTTCTTCCCCCTTCTTTTGTTAACTACATACAAAAGACAATTTTTTTTCCATAGAAAGCATTATAAATCATACATTGTACATTATTCTGTACAATGTTTCATGTATGATAGAACAGCTGCAAGATGGGGGGGGAATCCACATAATTTAATGCAGGAGAGCCTCTTTTCCTATTTTACTGGTGTTCTTTCTATTCTTATTGCAAATATCCTTGAACATTTTGAGACTAGGAGTTCAGTTTTCTTTATAAAAAGAAATCTCATCTTGATTGCATTAATATAAACACATTAAAACAGATGACAGAAGCTAATGAGAAATGTTCCTGGAAGTGTACCTTAGAAGATTTTTTTGCTGAGGTTTGTAGGGGGGAAATGCTATTCTCCACTGTACCCCAGTGACCCAAAGCTATTCTTACAGGATTCCCATATTTCTTAGCAAAGGGATTGTCCTTTTTGTGGATTTAAGGTTTTTAGCATTTGGGTTGGTCAGTCACAAAAATCTCTTCAGGACTTCAGACTTTCTTTCCTGTATGCTATGTGTTGTAGAATTCTCATTGTTCCTTTGAAGCATGAGAAGCAGCTTTCCATTAGAGGAGATCAGGAGTAATTAGTCGCATTATTTTGACAAGCTGGCTGGAGCAGTTCCTTTTCTTAGGCTCCCAAGGAAGCGACCACGAAGGGAGTGAGAGGAATGAGACTTGATTCCTGTCGTTGGAAGGCTTTTCCCAAACCCTGCTTGCAGCTTGCAAGTGCATCTCTTGAAACCTACAGTGGCAGCCAGTCAGGATGCAGAAGCATCATTTGCCAACCAGACAAAGGTATGGAGAGGCCATCCAACAGTAATAGGCACTGCAAATGTTTTGGAATGTGTTACCAATTTGCTTTACTCAATGTACAAAACCAATCATTTGATTAGAAAGATGGAATATACAAACAGACATGCATGTATATGAATGAGAGTATACAGGCATACAGTCTAAATCTAATACTTTCTTACATTCATATTTTGCTGTCTTCTGCCCTTTATATATGCTTATTTGGAGAGAAATATCAGCCTACAGACCATAAAAAATAATCAAATGGACTGAAAGAAATCCCGTTGATTGCCATGAAGCTTAATCATATCAATAATCTGTTCTGGGAACGATCTACTCTCTTCTGGTCTGATTTAAGTTCCACCTACCACTCGTCTGTCAGCCCAACTATGTAGACCAGACAATCAACTTCATGAGAAAACTAGAATTGTACTTTATTGAGTTAGATTACTAAAGCAGAATCTTGCAAGCCTGTTTTACATCCTCACCTTCTCATATTCCCATCAGGGGAGAGGTTGTTTTATTGCTTCTGAATATTATTTTGCTTGCCAAGACTTTAAGAATGTTTCAACCCTCTTTGCTTATTTAATATTTCTTGAATATTTTTGCCCAGGTCATCTCTTCTGCTCTTTATACACTCCTCCCCAAAAACAAAGCCCCTGTTTTCCAGGTACTATAGCAGGGGTGTCAAACTCAATTTCATTGAGGACCGCATCAGCATTGCGGTTGTCCTCGGGGGGGGGGGCGGGTAGGTGTGGCCAGGATGGGTAGGTGTGGCCAGGATGGGCATGGCCTACTGGGTGAGCACGGCCTACTGCCTGCTGAAACCCCTCCCCCAGAGCCCATCAAGCTGGATATGTGAAGTAGGCGAGGCCATTTGCTGGCCACTTCCAGGCAATGGTGCATTTCTTCATTCTTCACAAAGGATGACACCTCCCCAGTGCGCGCCCAGGGGGCAGGGCCAACATGGCAGGGGCCGGTCCCTTGCTGTTTCCAGACAGCCTTGTGGAACTAAGACTGAATGTGTTTCAGCATAGATGGCCACCACAAAATTGTACATTGGTTCCCAGGCGGCCTGGGCTGGGGCCAAGGTAGCGGGGGCCATTCCCTCATTGTTTCCAGGATGGCTTCGCGGGCCACATGAAACCACGTCACGGGCCACATCTGGCCCCTGGGCCTTGTATTTGACATGCCTGTACTATAGGATCACAAGCTGACCTTCTAAATTACATTTAGCAGTAACTCCATTAAGAAATATGGGGTTCATTCCCATATAAATATGTACAGAAATGAGCTGCAAAAGTCACATGTTATAAGGCTACAATTTTTGACTAATATATATAAAATATAACTAGAATACTAGCTAATTGTCATCACCTGTTTTTAAAGAATGATATCACACTATAGCCTATTTACAAATAATACAGACAATATTGTTTTGTGTACAGGTAGTCCATGACATACGACTGCAATTCAGCCCAAAATTTCCATTGCTAAGCAAGGCAGTTGTTAAGTGAGTTGTGCCCCTATTTTATGACCTTTTTACCATGGTTGTTAAGCAAATCACATGGTCTTTAAGTGCTTCCTTCATTGATTTTGCTTGTCAGAAGCTCCCTAGAAAGATTGCAAATGACCATCCCGGGGCCACAGGACGCTGCAACCATTGTAAATATATGCCGGTTGCCAAGCACCCAATGTTTGGTCATGTCACTGGGGATGCTGCTGTGGTCATGAATCTTGGTCATAAATCACTTTTTTCAGTTCCGTTGTAACTTCAAATGGTCATTAAATGAATGGTTATAAGTCAAGGACTACCTGTATTATGAGATATTTTAGCCAAATGGCGATTAAACCACAGATACTGTTGTATCCTGTCTGAAATGCATTATTGATTAAATTACAGAGGTTGGCCATAGCTGTTTTGGAAAACCCACCTATTTCTTGAAAAACCTATCCTCTCAGCCTAGCTAAACTTACCTATACTTGTTCTCAGATTACAATCTGAAAGAACAAGTGTCAGCAAGCAATTTTGCTGAAAGGAAAGATGATGGTAATTGATTAATACATAATAATTTATGCCCTCAAATAACAATATCTGCCCATCCCAAGTCCTTGATGGATGGATGAAAATGTCAAATCCAGTCTAAACATCTGGCTGACTGTGCAACAAACCATAATAAGAGTATATTAAATTAATATGCCACCCAACTCCTAGCAACTCCGGGTAGTTTACAAATTATTAAAAACAAAGGAACACGACAAAAACGAGACAAATCAAAAGAGCAGAGATGGCAGAGAGAACAGACCTAATGGGAAGAAGGAAAAAGAAGAAAAGGAGCATCAATCACGCTCCCCAGTGGCCTGGGCGAAGAGCTGCTCTTCAGAGCCCTTTGAAATCTCAGCAAGGCAGGGGCTGTCTGAATCTTGGGGGGACCTTCATTCCAGAGGGCAGACGCTGCTAGAGAGAAGATGAGCTTTCAGAGTCCTGATAGCCTGCATTGAGTAAGGGAAGGAACCCTGGGACACAAGGTGTGCCAACCCTGAAAATAAGCCAGCCAGGCAGGTAACTATGGGAAACCAGTGGTCCCACAAGTAGCCATGCCCTGTCTCTGGATTTAGCGAGTGAAAAACTCAGATGTTGATCAGACGCACATAGGATGTAAGGCATACTGTGGTTTGCTTGGTATGGGCTTATTGCAGTGGTGGCGAACCTATGGCACGGGTGCCAGAAGCGGCACTCAGAGCCCTCTCTGTGGGTACGCGCGCCGTCTGCCCAGTCCTAGGCCTTCAGCTGGGTTTTATAAAACCTTTTTGCTTTAGGCCTCCGCCACCATGTACCAAAAAAAAAAAGGTTCAATCAATCAGTCAATTTCAACTTCTCGCGGGGAAAAAAAAGATCTTGCAAAGTTGGAATTGATTGATCAAACTTTTTAGTCCCACCCAGTCTGCCGTTACCACCGCAGCCACGCCCACCCAATGGGCCACACCCACCCAATGGGCCACACCCACCCAATGGGCCACACCCACCCGGCACCTGACAATGCATAAGTGGGCTTGGAGGTTGCAGTTTGGGCACTCGGTCTCTAAAAGGTTCGCCATCACTGGCTTATTGTATTGTGTGAATGCTGCCAATTGTTGTTTGTTTCACCAATGAAGCATGACAGTGTCTTAGCATAATGTGTGAATCCAGGCACACAGTCTGGGATGAAAAGCCACGTATTGAACCAAGTTAAAAGAATATAACAAAGATGAAGAGAAAATACTTTGCATGGATTCAAAGAGCCTAGCTTGTCCATTCTACTTACTGCTGACATTGATTTGAGCTAGCTCCAAATTGAACTTAGACTAACCATGACAAAAATATCCTGTAAAGAGAAATAAAATAACAGAGTACCGTAACACGATCCATAGAGTCATATTTGGTTATCTGAGATGGGTTTACATCCATCTCTCTGAAGAACATAAAGGTAGTCCTCGAGTTATGACCACAATTGAGCCCAAAATTTATGTTGCTAAGTGAAATACTTGTTAGGTGAGTTTTGCCCCATTTTATGATGTTTCTTGCCACAGTTAAGTGAATCGTTGCATTTGTTAAGTTAGTAACACGCTTATTAAGTGAATCTGGCTTCCCCACTGACTTTGCTTGTCAGAAGGTCACAAAAAGAGATCACATGACTCCAGGACGCTGCAGCCGTCATAAATTTGAATCAGTTCCCAAGCATCTGAATTTTGATCATGTGACCATGGGGATGCTGCCACAGTCGCAAGTGTGAAAAAGGGTTATAAGTCACTTTTTCAAAATTGTTGCAACTTTGAACAATCACTGTTGTAAGTCAAGGACTACCTGTATACAGAAATCTTGTAATAATCGTATTTCTTAGCTGTCTCCTTATCAAGACAGAACAATGGCAGATGTGTTTATGGGGGGGTGGGGATAAAGAAAGCCAAGATGCTGGCCATGATCATGTGATTAAAGTCCCACCCCTTTTTTATGTACAACATAAAAAATGGGGGGTTTGATAACCTATTTGTGGCTGCCATTTGCCTTTATATATATATATATATATATATATATATATATATATATATATATATATATATATATATATATATATATATATATATATATATATATATATATATCACTGAACATTCCTTAAGTGCTGTTTTTCTTTCAATGCTGCTGTGACCACAAGGACATTTCTGACTATGCAGAGTTCCAACTGGAATAGTTCTAATTCTGTTACTGTAAAAACATCAAAAGCCTAAACACCCACATAACAACTAATCAGCTTCCTACAACATCAACCACAGTTCTCAACCTGTTGTCCACCAGGTGGCATTGGGAATACAGCTCTTCCCAGACAATAAAATTCATGGGAGTTGAAAACCCAGCCATCTAGAAGAGGATATAACAGGATATAAATTTCCTAGAGTTGAGGTCAACTCCCGGTAATTGTATTTTTAATATCCTGCTCTCTCCTACATTCTTGGGATCTCCTGATGTTAACCCATAAACAGATTAACAGGTCTAACCCAGCTGCTTCCAAACCAACCCATCAGTTAGGCACTGCCACCTGCTATGGGCATGGAATTGTAAACAAGGAAGAACTTCATCCACTCTCCTGGAAGAAGATTGCTGCCAGATGCAACCTTTTTGTGTAATTTACCGCACTGCTGTGTCCCTCCCTAATGGCAGGGAAGCTAGATAACTTTGTAAACAATTTGCAACCTTCTTATTTTTCCTTCCTTCCATCTTCTTCTTACTAAAAGAAAACATTGTTGATACTGGGAAGTAACTGACTGGTTTCAATAGGAAGCCTATATTGAAACACTTGGAGACTCATAGAATACAGCAGCTCCAAGCTACTATGCATTTGCACTTAGATTAGGCTGCACCCCCTAGCAGGAAACAGTATGTGTAAGTGGAAGCTAGAAAATAAGAGTATAGCAGCCCTCTAATATTGTTTCAGACTCTGAACCTTCCTGCTCTACTCCCTTTCACCCTCTAGGAGGGCTATATCTAGGCTACAAAACCTGATGACCACCAGAGGGCAGCAAACAGTCAATGTTTCTGTGTCTCAAATTGCCATCTAAGGGGTGCCTGATTTTTGCTACTTGGGTAGGGCAATTTGAAGTAGACAGTTTATTGCAACAGTGTTTCTTCAGTTTTGTCTATATTCCAAACCAGTTTTGTGCAACTTTAGATGCTGTGAGACATCCAGCTGGGAATAAAGCTGCTAACATTTCTGGAAGAAACCAGACTGAGGACAGCTGCTCAAAACTCAAGTTCATCCAAACTTGGGATGCATCTTGTTGCTGCCTGGGTCAGATCTAAGGTAGAGATAGGCGTGTTGGTAGATGTGAATGGTGGGGATACTTCATGGGTAGCTGAAGTGCCAGAGACAGGTGTAGATGGTGCAAAGAACTAGGTACACAAGAAGAGAAAATCGGGCATGGACTATTTTTTTCAATAGCGATGTTAGTGTCATTTGGCCATCACTGTGTCTCAGCATCGTGTACCTACTGTATAGCTTTGCTTCCCCATCACCACAGTAGTGGCTGTGTGACCTATAAACTAGGGCTGCTGCTTCTTCTTCTTCTTCTTTCTTCTTTCTTCTTTCTTCTTTCTTCTTCTTCTTTCTTCTTCTTCTTCTTCTTCTTCTTCTTCTTCTTCTTCTTCTTCTTCTTCTTCCCCTCCCTCTCTCTCTCTCCTCTCTCTAAATTACACTTAGTGTAAATGCCGAGCCGTACGGGGTCTCGCCCAGCTAGTGTATTTCATACGCCTCACGTCTCACACTGCTTCGAACCGTGTGGCCCAAATAGGCTACCAACACAGGGCATGCGCGCTATAGGCCGCCATGCCGTTAAACGTGAATACGGAGACTGGATCGATCTGGAACCCCCTTGTAGCTTTGAAGCAAGTAGCCCACTTTCGCGTGCATTGGCAATGAGGTAAACGGGGGATATCCCTGGCTTTGACCACCCAAGTCGAGACGAGACGTTTACACTTACGCTTCATCCTTTAAAGCCCGCGCGCGGGCGCGCACAGCCACCCACCCACCCACGCACCCGCCCGAAACAAAGCCAATTAGAGATGTAATTCATCTCGTGTGTGAAATGAACCAGACCACAGGGAGGGGGAGAAAGAGGCGGCGGCGGGGAGGAAGGATAGTAAGATAGGGCTTGTTAAGTTTGAGCCTCCAGATTAAGTTTTGGAAATAACGTTTTAACAGATGCAGCCAGAGGGTTGCAAAAGGAAGAGGGAAAGTATTCTGCAGTGTGTGGATTTCGGAAATGAAATCAAGGAAAGTGTGAGCTCGACTTTTACCACCTTTTTACTCTAAAATAAGCCCATTTGAAAACCTTACCTGTAAGATTTTGTGGCGTACAAGAAAAGCTTACCAGTAAATCGAGGGCAAAGGTGGTGAATCCTGTTCCATTAGACAACTGTTTTTCTCCCTCACCAGCCATACCATCCCTTATATCCATAAACAACAGTTTTTCCCCAGTTTGGAGTCTGGGCTGAAAAGTCCTGTCTTGAAAGGGGTTTCATTCGAATACATCTGGAGGTTATCACGTGGCGCTAAATTAATGTGTAAATTTATACTAAGATTGAGAAGAGAGTAACGCCGTTTCGCGTGCTTTTCAGGGCATAGAATGGGGATTTGAATAGATTGTTTAAAATGACAACAAAATTAGACGTATGCAGATCATTTTTAAGGCTTCTCTTATCCATTTCCCAAGGCAACATGCGTTGTCACGGTTAGTTTAATTGGATTTTACTCAATTAAGTCAATATTCGGATTCGCAGCAGGTTACACTGAATATTAAACTAATCATGGCGGGTGGGATCGCAGGACGTGCTTGGCTGAAACAGGACTGGCCAGTAAATTCACGGTTTATTGTGCAACCGCTGACAGAGCCCTCTAGCTTTTCCCAACCTGGCGCCCACATCACACGGTCATCCAGCAGCTTCTTCCCAGGCAGCGTGGCCGAGGGCACCACGCGGAGAAGGTTGAGGCTTCTCTACGCAGTTGGCACGGAGGAACTGAGTACGACAAAGAGACCTTTTATAGCAAAATATGCATTTTACTACTAAGTTATATGCTGAAAGCAGGGAAGATTAAACAGGAATGGGTTCAAATACACAAAGCCACCCATTCAGAAGCATGGCTAACAATGTAGTCCCGCATATTTGCATGTCGGTGTAGATTCGGTTCAGTGTTCCCCAAGCAGTATGACAATAATTGATGGTGATGTGCCATCAAGTCGATGTCGCCATTCCCAATTAGGTGGCTTCCGCTGGTTAGGAATCTTGGTTAATTAGGAATCCAAGGTCATCTGGAGGATACCGCATGCTAGGGGAACACACGAAGTGAAGTAGTGTGGCTAAAAGCCGAGAGGCGTTTTAACTTTGCCTCCACGATTTCCTAAACAGCTGAGTGCTGGCGTCCCCACATCAGGCCAGCAAAAAGGTCGTGAGAATCGTTAGCCAGCCGAGTTTCCCACTTCGGCTTCTCGGGTTGCCGATTGTAACACGCCTGTCGGTAGTGCAAAGTGGGGGAGGAGGAGAGGGAGGGAGAGGTCCACACGTGCCTTTGGGAGGAACTGAAACTTCTTTGGATCAGGGCGCACTTTGATGTCTTTGCCGGGGCTGCTAAAGTGGCTGAGGGATTAGAGTCTTCGCCAAGGACGCTGTCGCGGGTAAAACCTCCGCGGCCAGTCCTACGCAATGTTAAAAGATCCGCAGGAGTAAACTACTGGCGTTCAGGGCGCAGCAGGCGGCGGCGAGCGAAGAATCGGCTTCTCTAAGCCTTCCTGCACGGCTGCCGTGGCAACACCCCCCCCCTCCCTCCGTGTAGCATTGAGCTGAATGGAAACGTCCTTTGCTCCCCTGCCATTGGCCTACCGACGTCGACGTAGACCGCTATTGGGCAGCGTAAAGGGGAGAGACCTCCTTTAGGAATGTACTATGGCTTGTCTGGTATTTTCCTCTCCTGGGGAGGGAGGGAGGGAGCGAGTAAGCAGCTTCTTTCTCTTAGGCTGCGAGGCTAAGGCCGCATTCGTGTGGATAGCGTTTTAAACTCGATGGCCTAAGGCCCCGCGTGCCAAGCGAAGAAACGACCGCAGCCCACCCCGCCAGATCTGCGACGGAGGAGGGAAGCCCAGCCTTGTGTGCATAATCCAGAGCCAGCCAGTCACGTGAAAACTGTAGCCCGCCTCCACGGCCTTCCCCTCTGGATGTGCGGTCTTTGCTAGCTCCCCTCCACTTTTTCCTTCAATGAACAACGCGCAAGGTCGTGCCTTAAAGCGACACTCCCGCGTTTCGTGCTTTGACGGAGCACTACCCCTCTTGTAAGATTGGGGAGCCTGAACCCTGGGTACGCACGCCGTACGTCGAGAAAGGGAAACAAAGCTTGGACGGAGTTTCCCGGTCTAAATTCTCCATGGCGGATCAAATAACCAAGATGGGCACGTGCGAAAAGTTCGTCAAAATAATAGGCAGTGAGGGAGATCTGAAGAAAAAAATAAATAAATAGGAAACCGACCCCACTGACGTCACTTACGTCGAATTACCCAATTACTTTGTTGGAACACAAAAGAGTTAATTAATAAAGCGCAGACAATGATCTGTGAGAAACTTTTGTACGCAACGCTTTTTAAAAGCCCGAACGTTTTGAACGCACAAAAAACAAGGCTGGGGGAGCCCCAGCGTTTAAAGTATCCGCCGGTGGCAGTACTGTTTCAAGTATTATGGTTTTTGTTTGTCGCCTTTTTCTTAGCACGGCTGGTTGTTCTTGTTAGGAACGCGGACTTTTCTTTGATTCCAAAAAAAAAAAAAAAAAGAGGAGAAAGGGGGGAGACCGCAGGATCCACCACCCTGTCATTATTTGTGCAGCCCTGGGAATTCAGCTTGGACCTCCCAGGAATCGTGGCTGCTTGAGGCCAAGGCGCCCCCAAAAGGACTTTCTGGAAGGGCTCCGGATATC